>NW_027324150.1:0-1218 GCF_032062135.1 Pyxicephalus adspersus | reverse complement strand
AATCAATGAAACAAGAGGAGGAGACCCTGCCCAGAAGAGCTTACACTCAAAGAGGGGAAAGTATCACACAATAGTATTAAATGTTTATTTAGAAAACCAAAAAATGAATAATCACAACTTGGCAAACAGGGCTGGATTCACATCTACTGATTCTGCTGGCTTGTAAAATCTAAATTCTTTATCCAGCAAAGCTTAGTTGTTGGTAGCGGTTGGGCTGGGAAAACACGTCCTGAAGAAGATTGAAAGAACCACACAAAATAAACAATATAGGCAAATGCTTTAATGTAGTAAAGTGCTTTGGGATGGATAAACAATAACAGAAAATATTATTAGTATGGCTGTGTTGGAATTTTAATGTCATTCTTTTAAATTAGACAACATTCCTCAAATTTTTGTTCAGCAAACTGTAAACCAATTAAAAATTATTAAAAAGATTTTTAATGCAACTCCAAAACTAAAGCCCGGAGCTGAGAAAAGAAAAATTAGGTGCAGGGACAGCATGACATGGGCCCCTTGACAGTGAAAGGGTTAAAGAAAGTGAAGGAAGGAGAGGTAGGAGGAATATTGGGTTGGTAGGGAGGAGGAGAAAAGGAGGGATTAAAAAGGTCAAGGTGAGGAGTGGGGCAAGGCAAAGTCGAGGTAGGCAAAAAGTTTCTCACCTGCCCCTATTTTTTGGGTTTATTAGTATTGGCAATGGGCAGAGATTTGAGTTGGGAATAGAGGGCAGCTGGATTTCTGGAAAGCAGTGGTTTGAAAGGTACTGGAGAATGCGCGGAGCTTGTCTGTGGTATGGGTGTCCTTGGAAGTGGTAAAAAGGTAATAAAGAGGGTATTATGTCGGGTAAATTTCAGCCAGTTTTCTCCAAAAAGTGGTTATTTCTAAAACATACAAAATCAACAAGGTTTACCGCATATGTATAAGATTGTTTAGATTGTGTTAAGGTCAGTGTTTTTTAAGTAATTATTTTTGAAGATGCCCTAAAAGTTTTGTATTCTGTTAATATTTATTTTAATTTTTTTTTTCATAATATGCACTGGAATATGGCAACCGTTATACATTGAGAAACACTGTAATTGTGGAATTACAAGGCATGGACAGCAATAAATACTTTGTCAAGAGTTGTAACTTTTACCCAAGTAAGTACCCATAAGTGACATCATTTGGAACAAAGATTATGGCCGGGATTTCCTAAATTTCTCAGCAGAATGCCTCAAATAT
>NW_027324149.1:0-1218 GCF_032062135.1 Pyxicephalus adspersus | reverse complement strand
ACCACCACTACTTCCCACCACTACATATCTCCCATCCTATTGTGTGTGAAATTCCCCCACCTACTAGATTGTAAGCTCTTCGGGGCAGGGTTCTCCCCTCCTGTATCATTGTCTGTATTAGTCTGTCATTTGCAATCCCTATTTAATGTACAGCGCTGCGTAATATGTTGGCGCTATATAAATCCTGTTTGATAATAATAATAGGGTTCATTCTGTAACCCTTAAACATATGTGGTCATCTATTTAAATGCCTCTTCCAGCCAGGGGAAGGTTCATCTGTGAAAATGGGTAAGTAGATAACTGCATTCCATCACTGTATGTTGGCCATTTGAGGGTCTGTAGTTTTGTATGTTATAGGTTAAAAGGCACATTTTAGGGGATTTAATTTATATTAGCATTTTTAAGGTACTAATAATTCTTCATCTGAAGAAATACATTTACTTTAATTGAGTAACTATTGATAACAGAGCTGTCAAGCAGGTCAAATGTAGCAGAGTTTTTAGGTATGCACTATGCGTAAATATAAAAGGTAATATTTCTGAACAAGTCTATCTATAGGAGCCTTAAACCATCTATAGGTAGTAAAAGCACCTTAAATGGGATTTTTTTTTCTTTTTTTAAAGTTAGCATGAGAATAGCATAGAATCTTCCCAAGCTAGAAACAGTGCTGGTGTAAATGGATCTAACTTTCCAAGATTATTTAGTGTTGAGCTATCCATTTTTTTCATTTGCCACCATTTTGAAGCCATTTCTTCCTCCAGATCACCCTCTAGTACCCTAGTAGTTAGGTGCCCAACCGTAGCCTCAGGGTCTCTGTAGACTAAAGTTTGTGTTTTGTTAAGTAGAAAATATTTCAGTTGCTGTAAAATATTATTCTGACCAGCTTCACAGATGTGGAAAAATTTATTTGTAGGGGGGCTGTAATAACACTCATCTCTTGCAGTCTCATGTAATATGTCTTCAGTCTATGACCCCAGACTCCAACAACTCCCAAAGTAGAACACAAACTCTCTGATTGTTCTATGACAGACAAGTTCATGCATACCTAAACTTATTATGCTTTTTTATCTAAGACTCTATTAATATTTTTCAGCATATAGTAGCATAAGTAAATGTATAAATAAATAAATATATATATATATATATATATATATATATATATTGGACGGAGCCACATACACTCCCCTTCCTAGGCATTTCAATTTACAGTGATATACA
>NW_027324148.1:0-1218 GCF_032062135.1 Pyxicephalus adspersus | reverse complement strand
ACTGTCTGTATTAGTCTGTCATTTGCAATCCCTATTTAATGTACAGCGCTGCGTAATATGTTGGCGCTATATAAATCCTGTTTAATAATAATAGTCAAGTAAGTAATAAGATGGGTGAAGGTTCCTGGTGTCATACCAGACCGTATGGCGAAAGAGCTCAATAATATCGTTGAGTTGGGTGGGTTATAAAGTATGTCGTAAATAGTTAATCCAAGTGTCAAAGAACCTTTGTGGATGGGTATCACTGTGCTGAGTAGCTTTGGTTTTATATATCACCATTATAGCTTAGAGATATTGTAAAAGTTGTGGGGTAGTGGGGGAAAGGGGTTCTATCCATTGTTTCAATATACATTTCTTAGCTGCTAAAAGACAGACGCTCAAAATTAGAAATTGAAGATTGTGTTTGCATCATATTAGGGGGTGTTATTGTGGAAACATCGTGGAAGAGGGCCAAATGTAGACGTAGTTGTCTGGCTTGCCATGTGACTAATTGCATAAAGTCAAAGACTTTTTTTCCAGAATTGGGAAACAGGGCAGTTCCAAAGGGCATGCTCCAATGATGCTCTGTTGTAGGCACAATTGAGATATGCAGTAAGCCTGGAGGCAAATGCACTGGGTTTACCAGGTACATCAAAAGCATAATATGCTCTGGATTTCAAAATGGACTTCTCTCCATTGTTCACTGATCATTATCTTGCACACATGCTCCCAACTAGTCTCCAAAGGATCCAGGGTATCTGTGGGGAAAGGGCCAAAAAATAAGCCCATTTTCAGTACAAAGTACAATTCAGACATCTAAGGCCCCTCTCATTCCATACTTCAAATGCCTTGTATGCAAGGCCCTGAGAAAAGTAAGGTGTAGAGCGCAGAGAGGTAGCAGTAGTGGGCCCTATATGGCATCTAAATAACTTTTTTTATTTCCCACCAGGCCACCAGTGTCACGCAGCAAGAGATTACTTTTAAATTTATGAGGAACAAGAGAAAATGGAGTGTTTAAGAGTCTTAAAAGGGAGTAGGGCCGTAGTAACAAAGACTCCATACTTGTCATCGTCTAATGCTTAGTGTTGTGCCACCTAAATATACAGGCCAGATTGTATTTTCTCAAATCCGGGAGTCCCACCCTTAAATTCTGTTTAGATAAAGACAATTTAATCCTAGAAATACAGGGGGTTTACCTTGCCAAATAAAAAAGGGGGAAAGCCAAGTGGAATTTCTGAA
>NW_027324147.1:0-1218 GCF_032062135.1 Pyxicephalus adspersus | reverse complement strand
AGTATTGTGGCTGACCCATCAAGCTTCCTCCCTCCTCCTGCTCTAGCTTGGGGTTTGGTGGCAAAGCCAACCTTCTGACTGTCTACACCTAGATTAACTTGTGTTGTGGTGGCAGCGCCAACCTTCTCTCTATCTAACCCCACCTCACAATTCAGGTCGCCACACAGAACTAGCGGATCACTTCCCACCAAAAAGAGACCAAGGTCCCTGAAAAGGTCAGATCTTTCTTCTTTTTTTGTAGAGGCATAGACACATAAGACACGGATCACAAAATCACCTTGCTTCAATTTAACCAAAGCTGCCCTCCCAGGGGCAATCTCCATTTCCTCAAGTTTACACCAACTTCTATTCCACAAGATGCCAATACCCGTATTTTTGTTCTCGTTCCCACCCGAGAAAAAGCAATCATATTGCCCTGGGTGCTTAAAATCAGAATAATCCAAACAGTAGCCAATCTGGCACTCTTGCAGACAAATCACATCAAACTTCTCGCATTCACAGAAGTCATAAAGCGCAGCGCGCTTACTGGCATCATTCAAACCTCTAACGTTCAAAGATAAGAGTTTAAACGGCAGCCTGCCTCAGGGGACCCGGGCTATTCCCATCTTCCCCGTCAGCTGGCGTAAAAGAACCGATTGCTTGCGAGGGTTGCACAGGGTACACAGATCCCGAGCTCTCCTCTATCACAAAAGAGTCAGACTCTTCAGAGGATGACAACACCCCTATTATGGGGCTACTCAAGTCCACACTATTTTCCCCCACACTGGGGCTGCCTTTCTTTTTGCAACTTTCACCATCTACCTCCTCCATTCTACGTTTTTTATTCAGAGGATCAACCTCCATTTCCTCTCTTCCCTCTCCCTCCTCCAGGGAAGGCACATCTCTTTGCACTCCACCACACTCCACCTCCATTTGATTTACACTGGGGATCTCCCCTATCAGGGACTTTAGGGCACCTAAGGCATCAGGGATATCCCTGCCACCCTCCCCCACTTGCTCCTTCGAACTATCGGACACCACTGCAGGAGCCCTCTGTTCGGGACACTCCACATTCTCTTCCCTACTAGGGACATCACTATGGCTCTGCTTATCCTCTTGCTCAAGGATTTCTTTAACTTTGGTAACCGGGCAGTCCCTTTTTTGATGGATAGTATCAACACAATCCCGGCACCTGTTGCAGTCATTGGTCCTATGCCCATTCTGCCTGCAACTCTTACA
>NW_027324146.1:0-1218 GCF_032062135.1 Pyxicephalus adspersus | reverse complement strand
TGATCCGAGGCTAAAGGAGGAACATTAGTGATTTCAGAAAAGTGACCAGAGTCGTAAGGGGGGACCATTAGTGATTTCTGAAAGTGATCTGAGGCTTAAGGAGGAACATTAGTGATTTCAGAAAAGAGACCCGAGCCGTAAGGGGGGACCATTAGTTATTTTTGAAAGAAACACGAGTCTTAGGAGGGGACCATTAGTGATATCTGAAAGTTATCCGAGGCAAATGGGGGAACATTAGTGATTTCAGAAAAGTGACCCGAGTTGTTAGAAGGGAACATTAGTGATTTCCTAAAGTGGCCCGAGTCGTAAGAGGGGACTATTAGTGATTTCGGAAAGTGACCTGAGTCATGAGGGGGGACCATTAGTGATTTCTGCAAGTTAACTGAGTCATAAGGGGGGACCATTAGTGATTTCGGAAAGTGACCTGAGTCATGAAGGGGACCATTAGTGATTTCAGAAAGTGACCCGAGCCGTAAGGGGGGACCATTTGTTATTTCAGGAAAGTTGTAAGGGGGACCATTGATGATTTCGGAAAGTGACGGGAGTCATAAGGGGGGACCATTAGTGATTTCAGAAAGTGACCCGAGTCCTTAGGGGGGACCATTAGTGATTTCTGAAAGTGATCCGAGGCTAAAGGAGGAACATTAGTGACTTCAGAAAAGTGACAAGAGTCGTAAGGGGGGACCATTAGTGATTTCTGAAAGTGATCAGAGGCTAAAGGAGAAACATTAGTGATTTCAGAAAAGTGACCAGAGTCGTAAGGGGGGACCATTAGTGATTTCTACAAGTTAACTGAGTCATAAGGGGGGACCATTAGTGATTTCTGAAAGTGATCTGAGGCATATGGGGGAAGATTAGTGATTTGAGAAAAGTGACCCGAGTCGTAAGGGGGGACCATTAGTGATTTCAGAAAGGGACCTGAGTCATAAGGGTGAACCATTAGTGATTTCTGAAAGTGACCCGATTTGTAAGGGGGGACAATTAGTGGTTTCTGAAAGTTACCCGAATCGTAAGGGGGGACCATTAGTGATTTCGGATAGTGACACGAGTCGTAAGGGGGACCATTCATGATTTCTGAAAGTTAACTGAGTCATAAAGGGAGACCATTAGTGATTTCTGAAAGTGACCTGAGTCATGAGGGGGGACCATTAGTGATTTCAGAAAGTGACCTGAGTCGTAAGGTGGGACCATTGGTGATTTTGGAAAGTGACTTGGGTT
>NW_027324145.1:0-1219 GCF_032062135.1 Pyxicephalus adspersus | reverse complement strand
GCAATATTGTCATTACAAATGCAAATCACAAAAGCAAAATACAAGTCTCATTGTAGATTTTATGGTGTTAAAACAAAGGTCACAGTTTTAAAACATGTCAGAGAACTTGGAGAATTATATTGAAATAAAATAAATGCTTAAATGATTTCTGTTCTGTATGACATAGAAAGATAACTTACATAACATATAGGAATGTATATGCTTTGAATATTAATAAATAACTATGTTGGTATAAAAAACTATGTTCATAGTACAATCATAGTACCGGTAATTGTTTTGCAATACATTTCATTATGTTTGGTTTAGCTACTTTAGTCTCAAACTACCCCTGAAGAAGCTGTTGGCTGAATTGTGTCAGGAAACAAAACACTATTGATTTAAATTGTATTTCAGATGGGTTTGTATAGAGATATGTTCCTATACCCTTGGCTTATTAATGGGTCCTGGACCATTAGATTGTTTCTTTGTATCCAGACAATAGGAGGGGGTGCTGAGAAGTTCCTGGCTTTGCCCTCTACCAGGTTTTTGCGATTCTTAAAACGGTTTTTTGTTTTAGTGAGAAGCTGTGATGGCAGAGGCACAAGCAAGTTTCAAGTCGTTGGAGTTACGGGGCGTCATGAAGTTTTTGTTTTTCCAGGGAAAGTCAGCTAAGGACATTCACACTGAGAAGTCACAAACACTGGGGAGACACAAGCACTGAGACACAAAAACTTCATGACGGCCGGTAACTCCAACGTTGTGAAACTTGCTTGTGCCGTTATATGCCCCCACACTCATTTTTCTATTTCATCCGGAAGGGTGCAAAGCCAGGAACTTCTCAGCACCCCCTTGTACCTTACCATTGTCGTTTATTTGTTGATACTTTAACAATGTATACTTTTTCAAATTGTCAAAAAACCTCAATTTTGTGTTTTTTCCTGACCCTGACAATATAACCATTGCAGTAGGTAATTTGCACCCAGTATTTACAACCTTCAAAAATGCTAATTAGGAAGTAAGTGCCATGCTGTGTCCACAAAATTAAGATAAGGGTGACTCCTAAAGCTACGTACACACGTCAGATTTTTATCGCCCGATAATCGGCATCGGCCAATTATCGGGCGAAAATCTGCCGTGTGTACAGTACCGTTCATGCATCGTGCACTCCCTTGTCGTTGGAAAGGATCGTGAAAGATCCTTTCCAACGACAAAAAAGTGTGTACGCAGCTTAAGAGTCAGG
>NW_027324144.1:0-1219 GCF_032062135.1 Pyxicephalus adspersus | reverse complement strand
TTACTTTTTTACGAACGATTTTTTGCCCAATCGATCGTTCGTCGTTCGATTGGAACGATAAAAATTGGAAGTGTGTACGCACCTTTAGGCCAATCTCAGACCTAAGACTCTCATCCACAAGCAAAGCAAAATGGGCCACTTCCTTGACTGGGGCACAAAAACTTGAGATTAAAAAGTTTTTAGTTTTTCCATGCATAAGAGTATACTGGCCTGAAAAATAGCTAGGACAAACCTCAAATATTCCAAGTGAAAAGTCAGAATTAGTGATATTATTTAAAGGTTCAGGGTCTAGCCAAAGCCCTGCAACATCTTGACAATCGGGAAGACTTTGTCTTCAAGAGCCCTTGCTGACTGTTTTCTTAAGAGAAGGTTATCCAGAGGCTTATCCAATAATTAGGATACTTGACAAGCATAAGAAAGCCAGCACTGGGGTAAGCAAAGGCTGAATGAACCATAAACTGGTAGCACGGGGGTCCCACTGCAAAATGCAGGAATTATTAGCAAATTTTAGTTAAAGCATTTTCATTGCATTCTGTAATGATTTGTATCATAGTTTTTCCTCAAAGACAAATTTAAGACATCCAGTTGTAAATACCTGCTTGCACAAACACTGGGTATGTCCAGAGCATCCTAGTGGGCACAAAGAGAACCTGTATGTGGCATTAAAAGCCAGAAAATTGTAAATTGCATTGCTGTAAAAATAAAATACCAGTTGCCAAAGATTTACAGAAAAGACAACAATTCAAAATTTAGATATTCCTCATTATTAACAAATATGGATAGCCTGGCTATAATTTATTTGTATGCACTGTGTTAGGGTGGGTTAAGGACCATGTGTTAGATCACTCAAGATCAGATCATTGCTCACACATTTGTTACTAATTTATTTCTTACTAAACAATAATGTGAATATGTTTGTCAGGTAAAACAATTCCAGGGAGTTTTCCTGCAAAAGAGAAGCTATTATTGTCACTGACGGACAGATTTAAATGCTGCCACCTGTGTTAGACCCTTCAGCATTCAACAATTCCAGCAGCATTGAACACCAGTGTGCCCCATCGCAAGCTGGTGCCTTCCTCAAACCCCTACATCTAGAATGTATTCTGTATTGGCTTAGGGGCCAGGAGAAGGGGCCACAACACAAAGCCCCTGATTCATCAAGCAGAATCGGATTATCGCTCGCGCATTCGTATTCGCGATCCGAAATCGTACGCCGTCG
>NW_027324143.1:0-1219 GCF_032062135.1 Pyxicephalus adspersus | reverse complement strand
TATATTTGAACATGAGCTCAACTTCTGAATCAAGCTGTTATACAATGACTGCATATACAAACATATTTTGGATTTTCTATCCCAGTCTTTAAATAACCAGTTTTAATTAACCTTTACTAGTTAAACAAAACTGACTGCTTTATACATATTACAATACTCAGTAGATTAGCTTATTTTGGACCAATCCAACATTTGTAAAGGTAGCTTAGGGAATCATTTATAGTTTCAAGAGTGTTCTATGTTATTACCCTAATTGGAGGAGCTAAATAGTGGGGATTTGTTTTTTAGTTATATGGCCCAAACAAAATACAGCACACACATTATCCCAACTTGTCCCACATTTATTCGGACAGTTATGTCAATAAAATTTGGTAATATCTGGGAAAATATGGCAAAATGCAAGTAACACGCTGGAAATCATAACATTCCATGGGTAGATAATTTTGTGAATACACCAACAACTCATATTGGTACTGGCAACCTACATATTGGCAATGGAACACTATATTGGCAATGGAAGAACAGCCATATCAGTACAACAAAGACCCGAAAATGGTGTCAGTACACAGGCAAATGGGGGGTTGATGAATACAGGTAAATGGGGGGTTGATGTAATACAGTGCAGTCTAAGGACTGGTTAGTTCTAAAAAAAGTTCTACTGTATGACACTAAACTATGCCAGATATGCAATGAGGGTAACAGGGTCTTATTAAGCTTCTGGTTGTCACAGTGGAACTTTTTTCTAAAGTTCAGGCCATACAGCAGAGGAAAATTTATGAATGGTAATCAGAGGAAGGGTAGCAGTAAAACAAGTGCTAAGATATTAGTAATCTGTTGTTCTGAAAATTTCAGTTGATCAGTCCTGTGAGTATGGGAGCTTCTTCCAGAAGAAAGTTTTATAGTACACGTTACCAGAAACTGCTGCACTTTGACCAAGGCAGCAATTAATTACACAGAAATTCAGGGAATGGACTTTATTACATCTAAAACAAATCCTGAATAATAAAAAACTTCACTAATAAGTTTAAAGTTTTGCCCTAAATTGTGCTTTAACCTTCTACTGGCATATGATTTTTTTCTAGACAATTTCTTTTGCTCTAAACAGCAATAATGATTTCTACAAAGAACCGCCAATACCATTGATCGCTACATGAACTCATGTACACTGCTTGGCCTTTGGCACCTGTGTCAGGTTTATTTTTTTGCCATTAAACAGCTT
>NW_027324142.1:0-1219 GCF_032062135.1 Pyxicephalus adspersus | reverse complement strand
ATTCCAGAGAGTTGGAGCAGCTCTAGAGAAGTCTTGTATTCGTGCGTGTGATGAGGTTATGAGTGAGGAAGTCATTAGTAGGTCATTGGAGGACTACTACTTCTACTGCAACTTCTTTAAAAAAAGTTTTGAAGATATATAAATTTTCTTTATGGAAGTTGCAGTAAAAATAGTACGATTTTTTGTATCGTTCTGTGTTGATTATCTTGGTTATGAACTACAGCTTTTGTTAGACACTGAGAAACAAAATAAATTTGTGTCTCTTCCATTTTCCAAAAAAAGCCATAAAAAAGGTATCCATGGACTTTCCCACTTTGGTTTATTCTGGGATAATTAATTCCAAATTCAGTGGTTTTGATTTGCATGGTATCCAGAAGATCATTGTATGTCAATAGGGCCAGTTCTCACTTATTCTAAATACTTAAAGTGAACCAATCACAAACATTTTAACTTTATATAGGGGGGTATATAATCCTTTTATATAAGGTAAAAATGATCTTTTTTTCTAAATTTTTTAAAAATAAAAAAAAATGGCAAAGTCCTTGTCCTTCTGTCTTTTACTACTGTGGAGGTAAAGACCTATTGGCAGCGCGGAGCCTCCTGGGTTACGTATCTCTTCGGGCTGCAATTTTGGTTTATAATCACTTTTTAAAGCTGACCCACTGGTGGCCATTTTTACACTGCTGTATTCTCTGCAGTACTTTCATTCTTGTATTGTCTCCAGCAAGTTCAGATCTAGCCCTGTGTTTTTTTGTGGTCTTTTTATTCCTTGTAAAATATTTTTTTATTGTTCAAACTAAAATGAGTTGGATTTGTGTGTTGCTGTAATATGTAAGCCAAACTAATTGCAAAAAAAAAAAAATATCTCAGAGGCAGTCCAGTGGCATTGCAAAGACTAAGGTGATGCTATTATTCTGCTGCATACATGAGGAAGCAATGGCCCAGATTTACTAAAGCTCTCCAAGGCTGGGGAGAATACACTTTGATCAGTGAAGTTGGGTGATCCAGAAAACCTGGAATGGATTCTTTAAAATCATTTGCTGTTTTGAATCCTAAACCAGATCCATTCCAGGTTTGCTAGATCACCTACCCTGTTTCCCCGATGATAAGACACTGTCTTATTTTTTTTTGAAGGCCAAAATATGCTCTAGGGCTTATTTTCAGGGGGATGCCTTATTTACCCATGAAGAAGACTACAGTACACAGTTATTGTTCATGT
>NW_027324141.1:0-1220 GCF_032062135.1 Pyxicephalus adspersus | reverse complement strand
TGGGGAGATTAGGGATTTCGAGGGCAGGAAGGCACAGGCAACAATAAGATTATTGAAGTTCTAAAATACAGCCCATAGGCAAGAACTCTAATATTTTTTTTTTTTTTTACTTTTTATACAACCGCTGTTTTCTATATACACATTTAACATATGACAAAGGCATCCCTGAGCACCAACAGTTTTTTAAAGTTAGAGCCCCACAGAAGTGCCCTCTTTTCAGGCAATCTGCTTCTCATGAAAACTTTGGACAGAACTGTGCAGAGGGCATGGGACAGGGAAGTTTCTGTCCTGATTATTGTGATTGTGTGTGAGAGAGCTCATTCACACACTTTCAATGTGGCAAAGCACACAATAACTCTCTATGTGCAGTGCATGTTACCTATAAAGCCACAACACATACTAATGCACTATGTGCATGGTGTAATTGAGCATGCAAACACAACTCCTAAGATGCACACTGAAGACCTCAACCCCACCACACTTTCCTCCCTCACCCACTCCCCCCAAAAGAATTACAGGACGGGAGGGTGGGAAGCTCACACTACTTCTTGCCTCACTAACTGTTTGCCCACTTCCTTTTCCTCCTAACTTTAAAACCTTCTTATCCTCCATCCCCATACCTACCCAATCACGCCCCTTGAACTCATAACTCAACCCCCTTTCATGGTAACCCTTCTTCTGCCTGATCTCCTAGCCCCTGGTCTTGTCGGCCCTTCTATTATCTCTTTCCTCATCATCTTTGGGCCCTTCTGTAACTGCAAAGCAAATCAAATGTCTGTCAAAACATAGTCTTGCTGTAGGAGTGTCTTCTTGGTGCATTGTGTGAAATTGCAATGACTGATTGACCAACATTTACTGTTTTGTGTACGTAACATTCACTAAACTAAAAAAGGCGTCCAGGTAAGTACAGCCTCTGGATCAGTGTTTCTAAACCAGGGTTACATTGAAGCACTGTGTTCCCCTAGATGTTTTTTGAGAAATTTGTGCCTGACAGCACTGATCTTTTTGTCTATCTCTAAGGGGACATGACTAGGGTAGAGTAGAGTGATCCATGATGGCTGACCCCCGACCAACTGCATACCAACCCTCCTTATTTACCTCATTAAATAACGACTCTGACACAAACTTGTTGGATTGCAATTGGCCATAGCAGCCCGATTTATTTAACCACTTCAAATATGTATCCATCAATATATTAACCTTTTCTTGAACAAATAAAA
>NW_027324140.1:0-1220 GCF_032062135.1 Pyxicephalus adspersus | reverse complement strand
GTCTTATACGGCAAAAAATACGGTACTCTTTTATATTTGGACCTCCACAATTATTCCCCCCAACTTTTTATCTGAATTTTAGAAAATTATCTGAAATTAGGTAGTTGAGAACATATTCTCAAATTCTCTAATCAAAATATCAATTTACAATATTCTGAAGCCTTGGCTATTTTTTTTTTTGCCACTGTCGTTGTAGTATTCCATATTGCCCCATTTTTCAATTAAAAGAGCAAGAACAGCTATTTCATACTTGGGTACTCATATTCCAGGTAAGCTCTTGTTACTTGTGTAACTACATTTTTTTACTCTATAAAGATTTACAATTCTTTGGGCAACAAACCTTTACTTCATTTGGCAGTTGCAACATTTTTATTATGCCTCTTTACCTCTTGCAAACATCAACTTTCAATCTCCCCAAAAATTTTCCATGTAAATTTTGTCAATAATTTTTAGGATTTATTTGGCATAGGGACTCTCGTCACATTTGCACACAAATTATTCTGTTCCTTAATTCCCAAGGGGGAATAAACCCAATTTTATACCACCAAGCTGTTTGCCTAGCTAGACTGATTGACTAGTGTTACCCATATTAAGCAATATCAATGACAATCCACTTTTAAGGACTCTAAGGACATAACATATTAATAGATCTCTCCAAGTCATTAAAACTAGAGGGGCCATATTCCATTTTACCTTGTCTCTGGCAGCAACTGGCTAGCAGTAAAGTTACATAATCTAAATGTTCAGAAAGGAAGTATTAAGAGGCAACACCTAACTGGCTTTGAGCTGGTATAGCATGGCCTAGAGGATTGTTAGGGGGAAATTAAATAACATCCTAAACCAGACAAACTGGAGTCTTTTAATGTGTGCCTTCCCTAGTTTGAGTAGTGGTTGGTGTACTCTTTGTATATAACTATCATTACATACTATGTCATGCTGAAAATAAGGCATAGCAACTAATATTTTTAACAACACTTCTTGATGTGTATTACTTAGAACTTTAGAGGCACCCCTGAACAGTAAATGCTTCACAAATAAGTTTATGTTTTAATGCACTGCTAGGCAGAAGTCTTAAGTGGAACTAAGTTATTCACAAACATTATGGTAAAACAATGCAGTAATTGCAAGATATTTTTTTAAGAATATTAGCGCTTAAAGCACAGCTATCAATACATATGTGCCAAATATGAATATATATATATATATATATATATATATAT
>NW_027324139.1:0-1221 GCF_032062135.1 Pyxicephalus adspersus | reverse complement strand
ATATATGTATATATATGAGTATATATTTTTATATATATATATATATAAATATATATATATATATATACATACACACACACTCATATACACAATACAGCCTGTATCGATCGAACGTCCATTCATCGCACATGCTCAGAACATGCACGATCACTGAACGACCGTACACACGATAGATGGTCAACGATCGTCGTCCAATCCGATCCGCCGGTCCGGTCGTTCATTTCCAACGACTATCCTCGTTCGTCGGCGTCGTTGATTCCTTTTTTTTTTAACGATTTTTGGCCAATCGGTCGTTCGTTCGTCGTTCATTTCCAACGATAAAAATTGGACGTGTGTACGCAGCTTAAGAATGGCTAGTTTAAGCCATATGAATAATAATATTATTAACTACTAAGAGACTAGCTCCATGATTTTTTTTTTATATAACAAAGTACATTTATCATGTTAGAATAAAGCAAAAAAAAAAAAATAAATCCTGTGTTCCCAAATGTCTACAGCTTGTGTGAAAGTCATCCTATGTATTTGCTACTGTGCCTGTTATCCTACCATAGATTTTCTGAGTTCTGAGACAGATTTATTACTGATTTTTTTCAGATTTTGCAGTGCTGTATTTAGGATGCAAGCTTTTAATTTATAGGAAGTCTGTCCTACAACATGTCTCACTGTTCCTATCTAGTCAGCATGAGTCAAGGCTGTTCTGCCCAATTTGTATACTCATGCATTAATTAATCACCTTACATTTTTTTAACAAGGCATAATCTTATAATTCTACAGCATGTCAGAGACTGAATTACAAAAAACAGAAAAGCAGTTTAGTAAATACTTTTTACGTGTGTTTATAATGATCATGTATATGTAAACTCCATTATAATGGCGCATATATAGTCTAATGACTGTACCTCTTAGACGTGTCAGCATATGGTGACAAAGAGGTACTTTCTTTTCTAATAGTTCATGAGAGATAGAAAACTTTGTGTCAGTGTAACTGAAATAAAATATCTCACACGTCAGAAATTGTCAGTAAAATTCTTATATGAATCACTTTTTACAATTCTGAGTCCCCACACAGTTGAATCCTTAACTAACTTAGTGAATATGCCAGCCTTAAGCAACATATTTGCTAACTGACAGCTTAATCTGTCATAAAACCACAGCAGCAAGTCTGTAGAAAGCAAAAGCTGCTAACTACAATAGGCAGAAATAGCCGGGGGGGGGGGGGGG
>NW_027324138.1:0-1221 GCF_032062135.1 Pyxicephalus adspersus | reverse complement strand
CTAAGATATCAACTTTTAGTGAGTTGTAGTAGTGGAAAGCCTTGGATCTCTTGACCGGTGAATTTAGGCCTCGGACATTATGAGATAGCATCATTAACTTGGAAAGGGTCACAGACCCCGCACGAGAGTCAGGCGACACAGTACTGTAATAGTAGCATGATCAACAGCAAACTCCCTCTACCGTCAGGAACACCAGGGAAGGGACCACTAGGACAGAGACCAGACAGACAAGACATAAGACTAAAAGAAAACAAAAGCATATAGCACAACCAAAGGTTATAGAAAAAACCAGAGAGGATTGGGTGACCTCCCGAACCCTGGAGGAAAAAAGCCCCCAAGGCCCAAGGGTCAGCCTCACCTCCTGTGCTCCCAGGAGCTCCAATAAGCTCCGTTTCAGCAGGGAGATTTCCCACAGACCCAGATAAATAAATAGGGCCCATGCAAATTCCCTGAAACTGGAGGGGATGTGCAACCCCCCAGAACCCATGCCCCACCAGAAGATCTAGTATTAACACATCAGGACCCCTACAAAGCAAATCCCAACAAAATATAGGAGAAATCAACCAGGGGGACCTCATGGTTGAAGACGGCTTGGCAGCCACTCAACATTAAATAAAATAAATAAAAAAAAAAAAAACCCCCAACAAAAAGGCTGATCATAAATTAGCACAATAGGAACTCCGACCCAATAAGCGACACCAGTGGACCTAAAAAAAAAGTACTGAAGCACAATTTTGACAGAGTAAACATTGTTTTAGGAACCCCCAGCAAACAATCAGCAATCTAAGTCCAACCATTTGGGTCCAAATTAACCCAACAACTCCCGCTTGGGACTGTGTTTGGAAGTATGGGCAGACAAAATAAAAGAATGCAAAACCGACAATAAAGTTACCGCCCCATCAGAAAAGGTTGCAGGGATAGTCCACCGGATAGTCCACCGCAATCGACATAACGGAGGAGAACAGTTTGGGATGTCTCCCAGTAGGTTTCCTCCAACAGGATAGCGTCCAAATTAACCCTTTAAGGAGCCTTCTGTGGTTGCTTTCCAGATGGTTGAACCTTAGTCCAGAGCGGATATAAGGAGGCTGAAGAGTCCCCAGCAGGTGAAGTGTGCGATTCCTCCCTCTGGATTAATCCCAAATCTTTGAGAAGCCTTTCTCCCTCATCAAAAGAGGAGAAGGAAAAACTTTTCCCTTGTAGTTGGAAAATCAGCTTCAGCGG
>NW_027324137.1:0-1222 GCF_032062135.1 Pyxicephalus adspersus | reverse complement strand
TTTTACATGATTGTGTTTCAAACCTTTTTTATATTCATGATATCTACTAGACCCTTGTTCGGACATATTTCTGTAAGTTACAGGTCTAGAATTGAAAAAAAATTTCATGAAAAACAGTGTACCGCTTTTGGTACAGAAATCTAGACATCAGTGTAATGCCCAGGTGGTTAAGGGGCCTACATGCTCAGATCTGATCTTTTTGCTAATAATATATTTTAAAAAAATGTGGGGGTTTGCCTTACTTTCCTTTGCAGTCTGTCTATCATTTTGAAGTTTTGCACATTTTATCTCTTTTTTACATCTTTTGGTATATTCTTTATAGTTTTCAAATGATGAAGGTGATCCTTTATTTTTATATTTTTGGAATGCCCTTTTCTTGTTCTTTATGGCTTTTTTTAACGTCAGCTGTGAGACACATAGGTTTAAGGGGTTAAAATTAAAATCTATTACCCATTGGGATATATATAGGGATATATTTTTCATTGTGCTTGTGTAGAACAGACTTAAAACATTCCTGTTTTAAGTCTAAAACATTCCCAAACATTTATGTTCTTTGTTCTTTGAGGACAATATTGTCTCAAAGTCCAAGTCACAGAGAGCTTCCCTTAATAATGCAACATTTGCTCTCTTAAAATTAAATTTTTTTTATCTCTCCTGTTTTTGCTTCATTTTTACACTTTACATTAAATGAAATCCTATTATGGTCACCGCTGTTCTCTTTTATATGCACATTGGTTTTAAGCTCTGCATTGTTAGAAAGAACTAGGTCCAGCAGAGTATCATTTCTAGTTGGGGCTTTTATAAACTGTACCATAAAATTATCTTGTATTCAATTTATAAATTTCCTCTCTTTTGCTGTTCCTGTAGTGCCATTACTCCAGTCAATGTCCGGGTAGTTGAAATCTCCCATGATTAAAACCTGCTGTAATGCGCCTGGGCACACAAACCACGACCAACTCCAGATACCCTTAAATCAGGCTTTATTCAATATCATACAGCACAGCAAGGGTTAAGTCCAATAAAGCGAAGTACAGAGGGATAAGGCAAATGCAGGTCAAGAACAATCCGAAGTCAGGGCAGGCAGCAGGCAGAATGGTCAATAACAATCCGAAGTCAGGGCAGGCAGCAGGCAGAATGGTCAATAACAATCCGAGGTCAGGGCTGGCAGAGTTCAAGCAAGGTGAGTTTCAGACCAGGTCACTAAGGTAATGACAAACAGATA
>NW_027324136.1:0-1222 GCF_032062135.1 Pyxicephalus adspersus | reverse complement strand
GGAATCTCTTCATGGAGGAGTTACAGGAGCAAGTCAGGCTCCTGACTGGTGCCGTTAATATTCAACAGGCATAGCAAGTAACTATGCAGGAAGGTTAGCGCCTGTGGCTGCTGCCACTCCTGTTGAACCCAAAGTCCCCCTTCCTGGGAAATTTTCTGGCGAACAAAGCCAATTCAGAATTTCATGCAGTCCTGTAAATTGTATTTCCAGCTGCGGCCAATCTCATCAGGCACGGAGACACAGAGAGTTGGCCTGGTCATATCCCTTCTCCAGGGAGATTCCCAGACATGGGCCTTTAACTTGCCACAAGGGGATCCAACCCTCTTCTCTGTGGATAATTTTTTCAAGGCCATGGGAATCTTGTACACGGACCCAGACCTGACCTTAATTGCTGAAACTAAACTAAGGAGTCTCAGACAAGGTAACATATGGGCAGAAGAGTATGCCGCGGATTTCTGCCACTGGGCTGTCCACTCCCAATGGAATGACCCTGCTTTCAAAAGCCAATTCCGTTGGGGCCTATCTGATGCCATCAAGGACATCTTGGTCAATTACCCCATGCCAGAGACTCTGGATGAAATGATGATGTCCATCCGAAGTGATTGCGGAATTCAGGAGCGCAGTTTGGAGAAACTGCCTGCACCAACTGCCTTCGCTGAGGGCCTGGCTGTCCCTGCACCCAGTCCACCTCCCCTTCAGGCTGAGGAGCAGATGCAATTGGGCTCTTCAAGGATGTCAGCCGCAAAAAGGTTGGGAAGGAACAGTAAAGGTCTGTTTGTACTGTGGGGAATCTGGTCATTTTGTGCGATCCTGCACAAGGAGGAAGTCGGGACTTCAGGGCCTAGGGAGGCTCCAGGAAACCTCCCTAGGCAAGCATGTATGTCCTCTAAAGTCAGATCGCATTTTAGTGCCAGTTTAGATTTCTTGGGGTTCTACTGTAAAACATTGTCAGGCCTTTTTGGATAGCGGTGCTGCTGGCAATTTTTCAGATAAGGCCCTAGCACGCTTTCTGGGAATTCCTAATATTAGGCCTCTCTGTATGTGTGTTGGCTATTGATGACTCCCCTCTGCAGCAGGGGAAACCCATAACAGTTACCCCTGAGGTTTTGGTGAAAGTGGGGGTTACCCATTACGAAAAAATTGAATTTTTCCTGGATATGTCTTCCTTACTTGTAATTTTGGGGCTGCCTTGGTTGCGCAGACAGAATCCCATAGTTGACTG
>NW_027324135.1:0-1222 GCF_032062135.1 Pyxicephalus adspersus | reverse complement strand
TGGCAGCACTGTAGCATGGACTGAATTGCATGATCTTGCATAGGTATTGGCTCCAGGCACTGCAAAAAGTGCCATAGAAATTAAGGACAGTTAAGTACTGTATTTGCTGCTTGGGAAATAAAGCTTAACCCTCAACCTTGCACAGATGTACAGACTCATCTTGTGTATTAAAAAGCTTTCAATGGATGTGGAAGAGTGGCAGACGATATGGAAGAATGTAGCACAGTGTTCACCCAATGTAGTTATGCAAGAGAATGCTTATAAAGTTTTTTTTAGGTGGTATTTGACACCGGACAGAATTGCCAAATTTACACAAGGGAGTAATCCACACTGTTTCCGAGGTTGTCAAATCCTTGGCAATTTTTACCATATTTGGTGGGATTGTCCGGTAGTTAAGAGGCTGTGGATTAGAGTTTTTAATTATGTCCGCTCGGTCCTACATGTGTCCATCAAGAGAGACCCTTGGTCAGCGTTATTACATAGGTTTGGCTCTAAATTATCCAGAACTCACTGTAAATTGATTCCTTTTATTTTCCTGGCTACTCGTCAGGTGATAGCAGCTGCTTGGCAGAAGCCAACCTTGAGTTTCCAAGCGGTGCTATCAAGATTGACAGACACTATGGTTCTAGAAAAGATGTCTGCCGTAGCCGGTGATCATATGCACAAATTTTATAAAGTTTGGACGCCTTGGCTGGATCATCACTCTACTCCTGTGTTAGATCGGAGATTTTTAGAATTATGATCAATCATCAAACTGGTCTTTAATATTAGCCTCGAGTACTTTGGTTTTATTTTGTTTCTATATTCCTTATAGTTGTTATTGCTAGCTTGTGTTTTTTTGTTATGTTCTACCATAATGCTGTAATTTCCCTTTTATTTATTTGTTTTGTTTTTTTTTTTTTTTCTCTTTCTTTTGCTATGTATGACATGGAAAACTTCAATAAAAATTTATAAAAAAAAAAAGCTTTCAATGATTTTGCTGCACACCATGACCTTCTCACAATTTTTACTGAAAGCTGAAGCAAATCAGATAGAACATCCATTATTTTCTGGCTGAAAGACATGCAGCATCATCTATTCATTTCCTTTTCAACATTTTTGGCCCTGATTTATTAAAGCTCACCAAAGCTGGAGAGAATACACTTTCATCAGTGAAGCTGGGTGATCCAGCAAACCTGGAATGGATTTCCTAAAAGTCATTAGCTATTTTTAGCAAATGTTT
>NW_027324134.1:0-1222 GCF_032062135.1 Pyxicephalus adspersus | reverse complement strand
AGGGTTAAGGTTAGGGCTTTACGAAAACCATTTGAAATCCTCTACACAAAGCTCATCAAACTACTACTTTTATGGTTTTGTACACAGATAAATAGTCAAGCATTCCACAAACTGTTACCAAAATGTGCACAGCGTCCAACGTCATTCATGGATCCATCCTTGTGCATCCAGGAAAGACGGAAGAACGACCAGGGAGGAGAGCGCAGTGGGATGCTGCTTGCTCATTCTTCTTTCTCTCTCCATAGCACAGAATAGCGCTTTATGTACAGCGCTCGTTCATTCATCTTTCAGTCGTTTGTCATGGGAAACAATATTTCATGAAAATCTAGTGTGTGTATGCAGCCAAGTAAATTGCCTTTAAATAAAACTAAGTACATTGTCAACATGTTTTAATCCACATCTGTAGGTGTGATGGTCAGGTGTCCACAAAACATGTCCATATAGTGTACCAAAGATAATATTTTAATCCAAGCAAATTTATCCAATGTTCTTTAGATTAGCAACAGAATTTTGAAATTGACCCCAGTTGCCAGGGGTTTTTCATTTTGCCCTCCCCTGGATGAAACCAGTGACCTAAATGGGTGAAAGAATTATTGCCTATACTTACAGTTTGGATCTGTCTCTGAAACCTGGGTCTGGTAGTACCATTTTTGTGCTCTTGTAAGTTGAAATGTTTACATTTACTAACTTTTTCCTATCTATGTTGTGTAAGGTTAAGAGATATATACTTAAAATGTCCCAATAAAAATAAAAATTTTTGGCCCTTTTCCTAATTCATACATATTTAAAACATACCTAGATCCAACAGTCAGATGTGGCTATAAAAATAGTCAATTCTAACTAGTCAATCAGCACCTGGCCAAACCCAATCCCACCCACTTCTTCTGGATGTCTGTAAGACACAGTGAGGGAGGATTTGCAAGACTGAGGCGGTCAGATTTTTTAAATGTATGAATCTGGTATATCACAAAGTAACTTGAGACAAGTTTGCTACAGCTTTGGTATCCATTGATTGCAGCGGCCTAGTCATTATCATTAGGCTGCCCAGTGCAACACTTCACACAAATGTAGTAACTCCTGAATTTGTTAAAGCACGATAAAGGGTGTTCGTAGTGCTGTGGTGTATTGGGATAATGCATTTCGGGTGTCATTACCAATGAATGGCACCCAGTGAACCAAAGCATGAAATGTGTGTGTTAATTTACTTGTGAGAACAAACCCT
>NW_027324133.1:0-1223 GCF_032062135.1 Pyxicephalus adspersus | reverse complement strand
TACGATCGTTCGTAGATATCGTGCAGGATCGTTCGTCGTTCGTTTTCCAACGATAATAATTGGAAGTGTGTACGTAGCTTAACAGGACATGATAAAGAAAGGAGGTTTTTGCATAATGATAAACGATTCATAATATGTGAGGGATATATATATTAAGCAGAATCAGCATAGCACGCCTAAATAATTGCTAGTATGTACATTCAAAACAAAAATAATATAATAATGTTATACAGTTTCAGTATTCATTATTGGACTTATATATACAATATATCATACATCCATCATATTTTGTACAGTTAGTAAAAGCTTTGAATATATAGGTTATTGAACTAACATATAAACTAATTGCAAAGAAAACAAAGAACGGACACTCACAGGAACAAAATAAACATCAAGACAGGGACAACAAAAACCCAAATACAAAACAGATGACATATCATGGATCAGAAATATATCAATGACATATGCGTTGATTGCTGCCCTCCTCTTGCCTATCTGTTGAAACATCGTACCAGTCATGAGATGCTGGGACTGATTGTTTACACATAAATATATTGCTTGTGTATATGTCTTTGCATACGTGTGCCTTTGTACAAATTAATTGTTGGATCATGTATTGACATTATGGATCTCCTGAAAACTGTCCTGAAGAAGCGGATTCCAATATTCTGCGAAATGGGTCGGCAATCTATAACCCATTGATTTTGTGTTTGTACAGGAGATACTGTTTTTATGATATGTTTTTATGTTTAAAGATGGTGGTTATATATTTGATTTTGAAATAAAGTCTTTTAGGCTATATTCCATCTGGATTTAGTTTGGCCTAAAAAGACCCAAAACTTAATTTCCTTTTCTTTCCAATGCTTTGGGGATGTGGCCTATTGATAATTTGAGTAGAGGAATTCTCACCGATATGGGCCTATTTTATCGTACTTGCACTGTTGTTTATGCCTTGAAACTCTCTTTTGTAATATCCTGTATATATGATTCTGTGTGTATTACTGTTTATCACTGTTAAACCTTAATAAAAAATATTTGAAAAAAATGAAATAATATACCAATCAATGTAATTTAAAACTTTTATTACCGTATTTTTCGGACTATAAGACGCACTTTTTCTTCCCCAAAACTGGGGGGGAAAAGTGGGTGCGTCTTATACACCGAATACATGTTAAATATGCCGGTAATTAAAAAAAATCATACTCACCCGATACCGCGATCCC
>NW_027324132.1:0-1223 GCF_032062135.1 Pyxicephalus adspersus | reverse complement strand
ATATAGTGTTAGGGAACAGTCAGATACAGAATACAGTACCAGGCAATAGTCAGATACAGAATATAGTGTTAGGGAACAGTCAGATACAGAATACAATGTCATTGAACAGTCAGATACAGAATACAGTGTCAGGGAATAGTCAGATACAGAATACAGTGTTAGGGAAAAGTCAGATGCAGAATACAGTGTCATTGAACAGTCAGAGACAGAATATAGTGTAATTGAACAGTCAGAGACAGAATATAGTGTAATTGAACAGTCAGATACAGAAAACAGTGTTAGGGAAAAGTCAGATGCAGAATACAGTGTCATTGAACAGCCAATTACAGAAAACAGTGTCAGGGAACAATCAGATACAGAATGCAGTGTTGGGGAACAGTCAGATACAAAATACAGTGTTATTGAACAGTCAAATACAGAAAACAGTGTCATTGAACATTCAGATACAGAAAACAGTGTCAGGGAACAGTCAAATACAGAATACAGTATTGGAAACCAGTCATATATAGAATATAGTGTCAGGGAACAGTCAGATACAGAATATAGTGTACGGGAATAGTCCGATACAGAATACAGTGTCAGGGAATAGTCAGATACAGAATATAGTGTTAGGGACAGTCAAATACAGATTATAGTGTTATGGAACAGTCAAATACAGAATACAATGTCATGGAACAGTCAGATACAGAAATACAGTGTCAGCGAACAATCAGATACAGAATTCAATGTCAGGGAAAAGTCAGATACAGAATACAATATCAGGGAACAGTCAGATACAGATACAGTGTCAGGAAACAATCAGGTACAGAATACAGTGTCATTGAACAATCAGATAAAGAATACAGTGTCAGGGAACAGTCAGATACAGAATATAGTGTCAGGGAATAGTCAGATACAGAATACAGTGTAATTGAACTGTCAGATACAAAATTCAGTGTTAGGGAACAGTTAGATATAGATTACAGTGTTGGCAATCAGTCAGATACAGAATATAGTGTCAGGGAACAGTCAGATACAGAATACAGTGTCAGGGAATAGTCAGATACAAAATATAGTGTCAGAGAATAGTCACATACAGAATATAGTGTTAGGGATTAGTCAGATACAGAATATAGTGTCAAGGAATAGTCAGATAAAGAATATAGTGTTAGGGAACAGTCAGATACAGAATACACTGTCAGGGAAGAGTCAGATACAGAATACAGTGTCAGGGAACAGTCAGA
>NW_027324131.1:0-1224 GCF_032062135.1 Pyxicephalus adspersus | reverse complement strand
AATTTCAATGGTGCAAAGGGAGTGGTGTTGGAAAATTCTTTTTTGCCCCATTCTGCAATCATGATCATAAAAGGAAGCAAACTGGTATATAACCCACATCATGACTCCGGGTCCCATGCTGAATGTTACCTGAATGGTGAAGTAACTCTACTCAGAACCACAAGCCCCACATATTATATGAGTAAAGGCCAAATGTCTTCTAGACCACTATACCCAGCTGCCAGTAGAAATAGACAATTATTGGAGCATACACTCCCAAATCAAATATTTTATTTAAATAGCTCTAGTGTTAGTAAACTGGTAAAGAAATTATTGAGTGTGCAAAGCTCACTAGTCCTCCAAAAAGCAAGCCAGCAATCAAAGGACTTACAAAGGTCCATAATTCAATTTTTTTTTAAGCCAAAGGAAGTTATAAGGTATGGAACAGTACTCACCCCCTAATGCAGGCATGTCCAAAGTCAGGCCTGGGGGCCAATTGCGGCACATGTTCCGATTTCCAAGGGCCCTCAGCCTTTGTCATAAAATCAAAAAAAAGCGTCTCACCAGCACTGTTGACCACAGTATAAAATACACGTATACACCGTCCGTGTCAACCATCTTGCAATTATCGACCCGCTACTCGGCAGGACAGTCCCCATGTGTGCACAGGGAATCTTCTATGTCATTACAGTAGGTGTGTGCTGTGCAGGACTTGCACGGACTAAGCCCACTCTGGTTTCAACAGCGTGCTCTGCACAGATCGCGCACTGACATGGGACTCAATGCACAGCGAATCCCTCATGTCACCCTGGTGACGTGTGCTGTGCAGGACACACGCAGACCACCCCCACACTAACGTGCTGGATGGTCGTCCCCCACACATTTTCACCTCACCAAATCTGGCCCTCTTTGCAAAAAATGTGGACACCCCTGCCCTAATGGTAGATATGAAAGCACCCTGATAATGTCAGACTTACCTCTTCCTCAACAAAGCACAGACGGCTCTTTCCTGTGCATGCGGGCAGTTCTGACGCTGGGCGTGCCTCTGTTTCCAAGCTTTATCAATTCCATCCAATCGGCTGGCCAATCAGAAAATAGCATCCCTACTGGTCCTGGCTATTTAGCTAGCTCACACACTGCACTCTGTGTTCGTGCAACGTGTCTCCATTGTGCCGAGCCCCTAGTTCTGTGAGCTAGTTCCTGTTCACCTGGTGCCAGCCAACAGATCTCTCTTGCTATCTGCCT
>NW_027324130.1:0-1225 GCF_032062135.1 Pyxicephalus adspersus | reverse complement strand
CAGCCTTGGTTATTATGCTGCTTGCTACTGAGGGGTCTCCCTCTGTGGCTGGGAACCCCAGGGACACCGCAGGCTCGCAGGGCGGGTAAGTTCCTAACACATATGCTTCCATAGAACATTGCTCACTTCTTGGCGCATGCACAGAATTTTGGCTCACAGCAGCAACAGAAGCTGTGAGTTGAGGAGAACCTGCGGAAGCAGCAACACTGAGCCTGAGCTGCTGCAATGTAAATTGCTGAATCAGAACAACCCTGGAATATACCTGCTTTTGGTGCCATTATAGAATCTGGTCGGTGATGAATCACCCATTATCTCCTTCATTGGGACTACTATATACCCTCTAAGGAAGCCAAAAAGGTGAAACGTGTCGGGTCGCAAAACATCCAAAAACAGAACACAAAAAACAAACTACTATGAAGATACTTAGTGTATAGTTGAGGAGTTCATACCCAATGGACTTTGAAATGGGTCTTGTACAAAACTAATAAACTCTGTATATTTTAAATTGTAAATCACTTACTATACAGGTAAAAAATAGCCTTCAAACACCCTCTTTTTTTCTCTTTATCTCTTTTTTTTAATTTTATTTCCATTTTTTTAAATACAGTTTTGCAAATTAGATTATATGATTTTTCTTTGTACTTCACAAACATATGCTTCCATAGAACATTGCTCACTGAAATGGCAGGGTTCTTGGCGCATGCACAGAATTTTGGCTCACAGCAGCAACAGAAGCTGTGAGTTCAGGAGAACCCGCGGAAGCAGCAACACTGAGCCTGAGCTGCTGCAATGTAAATTGCTGAATCAGAACAACCCTGGAATATACCTGCTTTTGGTGCCATTATAGCATCTGGTCGGTGATGAATCACCCATTATCTCCTTCATTGGGACTACTATATACCCTCTAAGGAAGCCAAAAAGGTGAAACGCGTCGGGTCGCAAAACATCCAAAAACAGAACACAAAAAACAAACTACTATGAAGATACTTAGTGTATAGTTGAGGAGTTCATACCCAATGACTTTGAAATGGGTCTTGTACAAAACCAATAAACGCTGTATATTTTAAATTGTAAATCACTTACTATACAGGTAAAAAATAGCCTTCAAACACCCTCTTTTTTTCTCTTTATTTATCTCTTTTTTTTAATTTTATTTCCATTTTTTTAAATACAGTTTTGCAAACTTGATTATATGATTTCTCATTCTACCTGTATTTCACAAACA
>NW_027324129.1:0-1225 GCF_032062135.1 Pyxicephalus adspersus | reverse complement strand
AGACAACCTGCAAACTCCATGCAGATAGTGTCCTGGTTGGGATTCGAACCTAGGACCTAGCGCTGCAAAGGTGGGAGGGCTAACACCTGAGCCACCGTGCTGCCTGCTGAAAGGGGCCACATTTTCTAGGATATTAAATACAGCAGAAATAGAATTAAATATAATGATTCACAAACCTAAAATAATAAAAAATAGAGCTCTGTTCTTTTTCAGTTTTCCTCATTAAAAGATTTTTGTTTAACTTTGATAAAATGTTGACCCAAATACTGGCACCAAACTCTTTTTAATTGTGCAGTTTTTACCAAATTTTTGGATTAAATACGCAAACCGTGGTGGCAACACATAGCACACAGCATCGGCCACCAGCAAATATGTTCAATAGAGAAGCTCCAAGATCACTGCACTAACAGTTATTTCACCTGCGGGGGTAGGTTCACCCTCCACTTCTCTGTGCGGTGCCTAGGAACTGAGCTATTAGCGGACTATTGTCTTATGAATGGAAGCAGACTTATGCTTCTGCTTTTAGAGGGACGCTATTTACATAGCTAGGTCATGGAGGTTGTAGATGGAGCTTCTGCACCAATAGCCATGTGCTTACACCTTATGCTCCCATCTAATTGCCAATGCTTTATAAACACCAGAGAAAACAAAAATTAGAACAGTGGAGTTGTTGCTATAGTGACCAATTAAACTTCTTGTTTAATTTTCCAATAGAATAAAAGATTAAATCTATCCAGTCATTATGAAAAACTCTCTTTTTGTTTGCATTTTCTTTTTCCAGGTTGTATAATTAGGCTGCTTTCCCACTAAGCTCACTGATGAAATATATTAAAAATGTCATTTTGTAACACCTAATGTACAGTATTCTGAATGAACAAACTTGTCCTGAATTGGATGTGTAAAAGCAGAAATCTTGGCACAATAAAAAAAATAAAAAATACATTTTTATTAGTTTTTCAAGAAAAAAGGTCAGTCATATAAAATATATAGACATAAAAAGGGCGGGGGGACAAAAACATCATAAAAAACAATAATACAATTCAGAAACAAGAAATTCAAACAGACACAATCATGGGTGACAACATTAAGAAACAGCAAAAAAAGGAGGGGCAGACATTAAGAAACAATCAAAGGAGGGGCAGATAATAATCCCCACTAGAGGCGTGTGTCTAGACATCAGTCCAGCAGGGACTTTTAGCCTTTTCCAGAGACCTAGGTCATAGGA
>NW_027324128.1:0-1225 GCF_032062135.1 Pyxicephalus adspersus | reverse complement strand
AGGGATTCTTCACTGTAAGGTCTGTGAAAATGTGGAATCGGCTCCCTCAGGAAGTAGTTTCAGCAACTACTATAGATTGCTTTAAGAACAAGCTGGATGATTTCTAGAAGCACAGAATATAACTGAGTATTAAGGCTTTAAAGTAAAAACAGAGACTGTTGATCCAGGGAACACTCGATTGCCTCATGGAATCAGGAAGGATTTTTTTCCCCCTATTGAAGCAAATTGTACCAGGGTTTTTTTGCCTTCCTCTGGACCAACTATGTCTTATAGGGTTTTATATCCGGGATATGTTTATTTCCCTAGTGGTTGAACTTGATGGACTTATTTCTTTTTTCAACCTAACCTACTATGTATGTAACCTGATCGCCACTGTGCGGTTGTTCACAATATTGCATGTCTTCACTACATTCATTGAGAAGTAACACTGCCATCTATTATTATTACACAGTATTTATATGGCGCCATCATATTATGCTACACTGTACAAAGTCCATAGTCATGTCACTAGCTGTCCTTCAAAGGAGCTCACAATCTAATGTCCCTACCATAGTCATATGTCTGATGTCAATTTTGGGCACTAACCAATTACCCTGACTGCATGTTTTTGGAATGTGGGAGAAACCTGCAAACTCCATGCAGATAGTGTCCTGGCCGATATGCAAACCTGGGACCTAGCACTGAAAGACCAGATCACTAACCTCTCAGCCACCTTGCTGCCCTAGGATTCTATTTATTGCTCTACAATGTTATATTTTTGGACTTTTGGATAGACATGACAAATTTTTTTATTAATAATATTAATAATAAAACAGCATTTATATAGCCCCAACATAATATGCAGCGCTGTACATAATAGGGGTTGCAATGACAGACAGATACAGACAGTGACACAGGAGGAGGAGAGGATCCTGCCCCGAAGAGCTTACAATTTAAAAGGGAGGAGAAATAGCACACACCTGTACACATATGCACACACCTGTACTGAATGTGCACCTATGATGGTCATTTTAAATCTCTCCAGTTTAGCTCCAGGTTGCTGGATCCTCAGCTTGTTATCCACTATTCTGCCCAGCAATATTTTGCCTGTTAAGCTACATACACACTTCCAATTATTATCGTTGGAAAACGAACGACGAACGTTCATGCACGATATATACGAACGATCGTATAGCACCGATCCTGCACATAGAGTTAACGACACGATCGTTCATAGATATTGTAC
>NW_027324127.1:0-1225 GCF_032062135.1 Pyxicephalus adspersus | reverse complement strand
GTTTTCAACCAAGTATTAGAAATGAACATTTTATTTTCAGCTTTTTAATTTGTGCAATTACTTTTGAGCCCCTGAAATTAAGTGATTGTGTAATAAAGGCTTTAGTTCCTCACATTTTTTTGCAATCTTTTTGTTCAACCCACTGAATTAAAGCTGAAAGTCTGCAGTTCTACTGCATCTGAGTTGTTTCATTTAAAATTATTTGTGGTAATGTACAGAACCAAAATTAGAAAAAAGTTGTCTCTGTCCAAATACTTAAGGACCTAAATGTAGATATCATGACTGTTTGGTGAATCCATCATGACATCTGGTTAGAGGCAACCGAGATCAGTGTCTGTTGTTTACATCAATACAAACACATTGGTACCCTTGGGAATAATACACAGACCTGATTTTGTTGGCATCTACCAATTGTCAGGCATCACATCTGTCCTGTATATACCAATGTACATACTTGGATTTTAACATCGTCCTGGCTTTTGGACACATGTTTTTCTACTATCAAATCCCCTGAAGAAGTGGTGGATACCGCAAAATGCATTGGTAATGTTGATTATAGTCTGTTAGCTCTTTTGCTATGTATGATATATTGTGACCCAAAGCCATGTATTTTAGGTTTTATCATAAATTTGTTATGTAAATTTTGTATGTTATCAGAAACAAAAATAATGTTTTTATGTATAGTTATGCCAGAAACTCCCTGCCTAATCTGAAAGTTGAGACCTTTATGCTCATAGTAGCACCCAAATAAGTTCAAGAGCAAGTTTTGTACCAGTTCTTCATAATTTTGTGCTTTATGGTTACCCAGGAAGTTCCAGACAACCATGACATAGGTGTGCCAGGCAGAGGCTTCAGTATCAGTCATGTAACTTGTGAAATTTGAATCATTTATCAGTTTCCAAATCTGGGGTCTATTAAAGATTCCTGCTTTTAATTATTCAGTATTCAATCCAGGGAAAAATCTACAAATGTATTTGAAGCAATCACCGTCCTTGTTTAGAGCACAAATTGCTTAATCAATCCCACATTTATGTGCAGTGTAGACAGAATGATTCTTTCTTTGTCAACCATTGGCTCGTTAATGATATTCGCTGCACCTTTTTTCTTGTTTTCCCTTGGAGGCCATGTCACTTTTTTCCAGTGATCCTGCTTTGCTCTACTATCCCACAAGCATTTGAAGCATAGATACTTTGTGTATCCACTTTGCTGTCCAAGTAGGAAGTTC
>NW_027324126.1:0-1226 GCF_032062135.1 Pyxicephalus adspersus | reverse complement strand
CAACCTTTTATATTGCTACAAAGTTGCAATCTGGTCATTGAAGAGAAAAAAGACCAAGGTAATGTTTTCCCTGCCTGCAGCAGACTGGAAGTTATTGAGTGATCTCCAATCATGTAAAAGGTAAATATATTATCATCAACACATAAATGGTTATTAGAAGTAAACACAGCTACAATTGAATGGATACAGATTAACAATGTCTTTTGTATATTAACCTTATGATTAGTTTTGGCAAAGTCAGGATGATAATGCAGCCCAGGTGTTTAGCTAACTGGCCACAGTGATCTGGATGCTTGTTTCAAATGAACACACAAATTATCGGCTTTACATCCGGGTTATAAAGATTCTTTCAAATAAATTCAGCAATGGCAGCTTCCATCAACTCCCAGTGACAGGTCCTCTTTAAACTAGAAACTTTCTGCACTGTACACTTTGCTAGGCAATAAAATACTGACATCTAGCGGTCAATAGTGATATTGCAGCAAATGGGTTTTTCATGGTGGTATTTTTTAACAGCATTCAAACATGGTAACACTTAACATTTCTTACCAATGGTATAGGAACTTAAGGTCCTGGGAGTTTCTTTGAAAATTGCTGAAACATACAAAAAGTAGTAGATAAGCGAGGTAATCCCAGAAACATCCCACACCACCCCATCCCACCCAAACTGAACATTTCAGGAAATAACCATGCCATTCTTTATGCTTAGGGAACAGACAAAGCAAAACTTAACACTACCACTGTTTAGAAACGAAAAATGTAAGGAGGACCTGTAACATTTTAGAATCAGACCAGAGGCCTGGGAATAAGTTATGTATATAGATTTCTTAAAAGAAAATTCAGACTTGAGCCTGGAGTTGTAAGCAGGAAACAAATGTAATGAAATACAAAGGTTCTTCTAGGGTCTAATTTGTAGTTTTCTATATCAGTAGTTTTCTATATCAGTCGTTCATAGCCTTTTAAACATGGGGAACCCTTGAAATAATTTTCAGAGACCCCCCTGTTATAATTACTTATATCCACAGCTCACAGTACATTAGTGTGGTGGTCAATGGGAAGAATTCCTCTCACATTGCTGGCCATTGGAAAAAATGGCACCCCTACAGATAGCCAAAAAGATCATTGGTGTCACTTAAGCCGACCTGAGAGGTGTTCATTGCTCAAAGAACCCCCAGCAACCTCTGGTAGAACCCTGGATGGGAGACCTTGTTCTAAATAATATTTAA
>NW_027324125.1:0-1227 GCF_032062135.1 Pyxicephalus adspersus | reverse complement strand
CCTACAGGTCCACACAGGTACAAGGGGTACATACAGCAGCTCAGCAGACATCTCCCCGCAATCCAGCAAATCTGTATATAGATGTATATACATTTTGTCACAAATTTCAGTAAGTAGTATATCTTTGCATTTTTTACTACAACACTATCAACAAAAATAACTTTAAAAAATGATTATTTGATTTTTTTAAAAAAAGTATTGCACTAATTTTTAACCCTCTCATTTGTCTCCTAATACAAAATAGTAAACCTTTATGCCATAACACTTTTCTGGACCTTAAGGGAACCTAGTCCTTAGCGGAAATGAACCCTGGAAATACTCGCCTGTCCCCATTCCATTGCGGGTCTCACCATCTTTTCTCTTCTTCTCTTCCTCATTGCAATCTTTAGTCATCTTGATTGACTGGGCCTGGATGAAACTCCTGCAGGAATTTAGGACTTCATTCTGTACCAGCACTTGCAGGGGAGGCCGGGAATGCTGGGTATTACTGGAAACCAATGCTGGGCTGCGCATTCCATTTTGCCAGATGGCCAGTAAATGGGCATGTTCCGGGTTTTACTTACTTACATTAGTAACCCTCGCAGCCTCTGGCATTCTCGCGAAAATTTCCTCGAACTTCTGATGGTTCTGCGAAATTTTGGTGAACCGATTTTGCGGACCCTTTCGAAGTTCCAGGAAATCAGTACAGGAGGATTTCCAGGGCTGCATTCATTCATGCAGCCCTGGGAATCCTCCTGTGTGCAATCCCCGGGACTAGAGGTTAAATGAGGAAAGGAAATTCCTGATGGCGCTTGAGCGTCATCAAGATTTTCCTTTCCTCAGCCAGTCAGAGAGCACTAGAGGTTTTGAATTTGAAGTACCGGGGATCACACACTGAGCTGAGCCATGGCTGCATTCATTGATTAGCACAGCCCACAGTTTTTTATTTTTTGAATTTTTTTTTAATTAAAATTAGATCTCAATCTGTGAATTTACACCGGCCGTTCCAGCTTACAATTTTGCTATTTGAGAACGGCCCAATGCGCCACGAGATGGAGTTTTAAAAACTTGCTCGCTCATCCCTATCCCTCAAGCATGCAACTTCACAAATAAGTTTCCAGAGACAGTTCCCTTATAATTATTTATTTTCCTACCATCAGTTCTTTATTCCTTCAACTAGAGTTTTGCTGCAACTCAGAGGTTTGTCAGTCCCAGTCCTATTATTTTCCAGTGGGTCAGGTACCCATT
>NW_027324124.1:0-1227 GCF_032062135.1 Pyxicephalus adspersus | reverse complement strand
CTTCTCTGCCTGATGGCTTCAGCCCGACAGCTCCAGCGTTACCCCGGCAACAGTGGTGTCACGTGACCGGGTTCCATGGAGTGCAGATGGCAGGCAGCCAGAACTCAAGCAGGAGAAGCAGCCTCAGCAGCCGGGGGGGCAGGATGGAGAACCTCAGCGGGCCGTAGTTTGAGGGCCCCTGCTCCAGACCATGTAGAACACAGTGGGCAGCCAACATCTTTAAGGTTTCCTCCAAAGAGAAAGAAACCCTTGTATCTTTCCTACCCTGGGCCCATGCTGAGTGAGAGATCAGTCTTCCACAGTGACACAGTGCAAAATCCTACGAGGAAAGAGGCAGAATAGGAACTTTCCCAGATATTTAACAGTTCACCCATCATGCACCAGCAGGCCCCAGGCGAAACGCGTCGGGACAACATGTTATATAACGATTACTCAAGCACTCCTTATCTCATATCAGTGTATAGATTATCAGTCCCCAACTTACTCTGCACTCCCCCACTAATTGTGGTGAGACTGGGACAAAATTGCCTGTAACTCTATCTTATGTATACATGTACCTTCTGTGTTTTTTTTGTAGTTATATGAATTTTTTATATAACCTACTACACAATTATCTTATCTACTTATTACTTAAATCCCTGCTATTGTGTAATTGGGGTTGGCAACACTAAATATCTATACTGATACCACTTGAAGTTGGCTAATTCCCACATCAATTGATCTCTAACCTTTATCATGCAAGAAACCAATTTGAAAAATATTACATCACTAAGACTGGGTACACACGTGCAATAATTGTCATTGGAAAGGTTCTTTCACAATCCTTTTCAGCGACTAAGAACTGCACAATGCATGAACGAGTGCTGTACATACAGCACTGTTCCGCTCTATGGAGAGGGAAGGGGGAGAAAGACAGAGCGGCACCCTGCTGCGCGCTCTCCCCTTTTGCTTCCTTTACGATCTTTCGTCGTCCATGGATCCGCCAGGACGGTTGTTCGGACGCCAGGCGCTGTACACATGCCAGATTCTCTAATGCCCTAAGCCAATTATCAGACGAGATCCATTGGACATGTGTACGTAGCCTTAAATTTCACTTGCATTACACAGATTATAGAAAGTTGATAGGGGGCTAACTCATCTTTACCTTTTTTATTTTTAAAAAATGTTTTGCAGATATTGTTGTGGTCAGCGAACAAGGTATTTGAAGAGTTAACAGATATTGAGCGA
>NW_027324123.1:0-1227 GCF_032062135.1 Pyxicephalus adspersus | reverse complement strand
TCAAGTAGATACGAGGGAGCCTGTATAGTGATTCTCAAACATGATCTTTAGCTGATGCAGAATGCTCTTTGAGGGATCTGCATAAAACATGAATTAGATCTTATAGCAAAGGCAAATGGCTCTTGAAAAAACTGTTTAAAAACAGGAGTTAAGTTCTGTAGCAGGGTTCCAAAGACCTTAAAAAACAAAGATAAAGTAATATGTTTCTTTATCACAATGACAAGTTTGCATTCTCCTTAAAACTATATTTTAAGAAATTGTAGTGTTACAAAGCTCCCATCATAATTTTCCACCCCTACACCATTCTTTAGCCATCATACAACAACAGTTATTTCCTCATTCCTTTTTTTTACTTCACCCTCCTGAACAGTTCATGTAAACTGGTTTTGTCCCCTAGCAGGAAACACAAACACAGGTCTCCCATGAGACCTCCCCATCAGTTCTTGTGCTTCCTGCCTCAAGGTAAGGCTCATCTCCTAACTTGGTATTTTCTCCCTTCGCTGCCAAGGTTGTTTCTTGATTAGATGAAATCTCTAAAGTGACAGAACCGTCCATATATTTCCTACAGGATCTTGTTGTAGAGGATCCAGAGCTGTCTTGCTTCAAGCCCAGACAATTTAAACAACCCCCCCCCCCCCACACACACACACACACACACACGCCAACACCACCTAGCTTCCCCTCAGTACCTAGGGGTTTACTGAGCAGCTTCCTTGCACCATTCCAAAGGCTGCTTACTTAATGATGTCCCTATTAGGGTGGATGTCCATGAGGCATGCTGGTATCACCTTAAACTATCATTTAAGAACTTGTTGTGCTACATACCTCTTACATTTTTCTAGTACCCTTGGACCATTTTTAGCCACCATGCTACAGTGTCAACTCATGGCACCTGTTTTCTCTTCAGAAAGCAATAGCTGCAAGCAATTTTTCTTTAAAATGGGAGCCTAGATAGGAGTTGTTCCTGCATTTCAGCTTACTAGTTAAGACCTTTTCCCACCTAATGTTGTCTCTAATAATTGCTGTGTAATTACCAGTACTATTTGGGTAAACATGTGCAAAAAATTCGGAGGTCGATAAACTAAGTGGTGGTGATGTGTGAGACTCCGTGGGGGACTACAAGTCCAGGATTGATTTGGGAAGAGTAGTATTTGTGTGTAATTGGTATTTAAAAAGTTTTTATCTTCAGATTACAAAACTGTTGCAGGTAATGCTTTATCTCACCTG
>NW_027324122.1:0-1227 GCF_032062135.1 Pyxicephalus adspersus | reverse complement strand
ACGGCATTAGTATCTGGCATCTAGAGTTTGGTAATGGGCAGCAGGCAGCATCATTTATAGCAGGAGGAGGGGGAGGCGGTGGGCTCTGAGAAGGATCGTAGACAACATTAAAATCTGGCATCTAGAGATTGGTACTGGGCAGGCGGCAGCATCATTTACAGCAGGAGGAGGAGGAGGTGGTGGGCTCTGAGACGGAGCGTGGACGACATTAGTATCTGGCATCTAAAGTGGGGTAATGGGCAGGCGGCAGCATCATTTAAAGCAAGAGGAGGAGGCAGTGGGCTCTGAGTCGGAGTGAGGACTGAAGTAGTATCTGGCATTTAGAGCTTGGTACTGGGCAAGCGGCAGCATCATTTACAGCAGGAGGAGGAGGTGGTGGGCTCTGAGATGGAGTGTGGACGGCATTAGTATCTGGCATCTAAAGTTGGGAACTGGGCAGGCAGCAGCATCATTTACAGAAGGAGGAGTAGGCGTTGGGCTCTGGGTTGGAGCATGGACGGCATTAGTATCTGGCATCTACAGTCGAGTAATTGGCAGGTGGCAGCATCATTTACAGTAAGAGGAGGAGGCGGTGAGCTCTGAGACGGAGCGTGGACGGCATTAGTATCTGGCATCTAGAGTTTGGTATTGGGCAGGTGGCAGCATCATTTACAGCAGGAAGAGTAGGAGGCGGTGCTCTTTGAGACAGAGCGTGGATGGCATTAGTATCCGGCATCTAAAGTTGGGTACTGGGTAGGAGGCAGCATCATTTACAGCAGGAGGAGGAGGCGGTGGGCTCTGAGACGAAAGGTTGGACGGAATTAGTATCTGGCATCTACAGTCGAGTACTGGGCAGGTGGCAGTCTCAGTTACAGCAAGAGGAGAAGGAGGAGGCGGTGGACTCTAAAACAGAGTGTGGACGACATTAGTATCTGGCATCTAGAGTTTGGTACGGGGCAGGCACAGCATCATTTACAGCAGGAGGAGGAGAAGGCGGTGGGCTCTGAGACGGAGCGTGGACGGCATTAGTATCTGGCATCTAAAGTGAGGTAATGGGCAGGTGGCAGCATCATTTACAGCAGGAGAAGGAGGCGGTGGGCTCTGAGACGGAGTGTTGACGACATTAGTATCTGGCATCTAAAGTCGAATACTGGGCAGGCGGCAGCATCATTTACAGCAGGAGGAGGAGGCAATGGGCTCTGAGACGAAGTGTGGACGGCATTAGTATCTGGCATCTAGAGTTTGGTA
>NW_027324121.1:0-1227 GCF_032062135.1 Pyxicephalus adspersus | reverse complement strand
ATCTCTAGTATTGAATGATGAGGTTCCATGACCCATCTGTGATTCTTCCCAGGATTGGATACATTCTATTGTGTTATTTTAACACTGAGCAGAGACAAAGGAGATCATAATCTTTATTTCAACTATCTTTAAAGAAAACCTCCTGATTCTGTTAAAGGGGAGATCTGACTGCCACTTTGAAGAAGACTTTTAGACACTTTAAGTTTTAATTTAGGTGGCAGAACTCTCATTAGGATCTGAGTGTAACCTCCCCAGTGCTGGAAACAATGTACAGTCCTGCAATACACAAGCCGAATTCCCTGTGTACAAGGACATACAGGTAACTGTCTGGAAGTAGACACGCTCCTTTCATTCCATGGAGTCTGAGGTTAGGCTGTACCAAGATTTTCAGCGCCCCCACATAGGGTTTTGCACTGCAGCTATCACAGGTACAAGGTAATGAAGACAAGACTGGGTGTCTTAACAGGCACAGCATACACTATATTATCAGTTGTAATATCAGGTGCCAGCACACTGGGCAGTGGGGAGCATTGTACATTTATTGGCACAGCACAGGAATTAACATTTCAGGACCACAAGGCCTTTTTATCACGATAACAGACTAAACATACACTGCTTGCTACACCCCTGGGGTGATGGGGTCCTCAGGAACAGGGCGGTTCACATCCATGCATATGGTGTAGATCCCAGGGGTCCTGCACTCTCATATGAAGAAGTCAGGAGACAGAAAAGATGGATAAATACATTTATTTACAGGAGGACCTTATATGGGGAACAGAAAATGTAAACAAGATGACAAAATTCCACAATTTATTTCTGTGCAATCAGACATTTTATGATTTGTTCCTCTTTTATGTAAGGTCACAGGATTGGCTGTTTGTACAGGTTCACGTCTAACTTATCAGATCATTTAATATTTTTAGGTAAATTTATTTGTCATCCAGGTACAATGTCACCCAACACTCGCTATGAGGAATTGCAGAGCTGTCCATGGTGCTGATCACAACCTGCTACAATATCAGGCAGCATTCATGCTGAGGCATTTTATCACAACCGAGGAGGGATTACCGACAAGGTCAAAATTTATATTTTATGTAGGACAATCTAAAACATAGAGGAGATCCTAGGCAGCAAACACTTTCAGGGGCACATAGACATAGAACTAAAAGGGAGCTCTATGAATCCCTGCAGCATGTAACACTCATTACAGCAAGGATATACTACAGC
>NW_027324120.1:0-1227 GCF_032062135.1 Pyxicephalus adspersus | reverse complement strand
AAATAAATAGAAAAAATAGTGTATAATGTAATGTATATGTACAATATATATATATATATATATATAATACAAATATATATATATTATATAAAGATTTCTTTGTATTGGACTCAATACAGCTTTTTTGTATTGAATCAAATACAAAATGATTTGAATTTCCCGCCCCGCCTCCCACCCACACCGACGCATGCACCGACGTCACCAAGAAACCCCGGAGATCAGAAGACAGAAGAGGATGGAGGTCTCAGGAGGAGCTGCGGGGACAAGGTAGGTGTTTTTTTTTTAGTTGTAATGTGATTGTCATACAATGTTCTATGACAATAAGATTGCACTGTAACACTTGTTTCTATTTTTAGCTACCCCGAACCTGGTTCAGGGTAAACGCTTTCAGCAAGTTTTCTTACCCCGAACCAGGCTCGGGGTAATCACCCAGGTGGTTAATTGTCAAATATGTTAGTTATTGATTTGCAACTGAATTTTTATGAATGGTGATAAATGGGTTGTATCTTTCACAATAAATGTGTAAAGAAGCTTTCACATGTAAATGTTAATGATAAACTTAAAACCTAGAGAATAGAAGTAAAATGCGTAACAGTTTTAAACTCTTATCATCATATAGGATACTTTAAGTAACCCATTTAATATCCTAGCAGGATATTTTGCTTAACATAGTTGTTCATTAACCTTATTACAATCTGCAAGGAAATTGCTCTTTTCTTATATCTTATATATAAGCATCAAACACAATATCTAAAGCTAGCAAAGTACTTTATTGTATTAAAAGAGGAATAGACTGCAGAGATGGAGACATAATCCTGCCCCTGTACAAAGCATTGGTCAGACCACATCTGGAATATGCAGTCCAGTTCACAAAAACAGCATTGTGGAATTGGAGAGAGTGCAGAGAAGGGCAACTAAATTAATAAAAGGAATAGAGGAGCTCCGCTATGAGGAGAGATGAACTGAATCTATTCTCCCTTGAGAAGAGACGTATAAGGGGGGATATGATCACCCTGTATAAATAATTAAACGGTCCATATAGAAAACGTTCTTCCCCATTATTCACTTTGAGATCATTACAAAGCACAAGGGGGCCCTCTTTGCGTCTGTAGGAAAAGAAGTTTAAGCTCCGGATAAGGAAGGGATTCTTCACTGTAAGGTCTGTGAAAATGTGGAATTGGCTCCCTCCAGAAAGAGTTTCAGCAACTACTATAGATTGCTTTAAGA
>NW_027324119.1:0-1228 GCF_032062135.1 Pyxicephalus adspersus | reverse complement strand
AGTGTTGTTCACTTGGTTGTTGTGAAGGGGTTTCTCTTCACCATGGAAATGATTCTGCAATCATCCACCACTGTTGTCTTCCGTGGACGTCCAGGTCTTTTGGCGTTGCTGAGTTCACCAGTGCTTTGTTTCTTTCTCATGATGAACCAAACTGTAGATTTTGCCACTCATAATATTGTAACAATTTCTCAGATGGGTTTTTCTTGTTTTTGCAGCTTAAGGATGGCTTGTTTCATCTGCATGGAGAGCTCCCCATGTTGTCTGCTCAGAGCAAAATCTTCCACATACAAGCACCCCCTCCCCTCAAATCACCTCCAGGCCTTTTATCTGCTTAATTGATAATGACATAACGAAGGATTTGCCCACACCAGCCCATGAAATAGCCTTTGAGTTAATTGTCTAATTATTTTTGAGCCCCTGAAATGAAGTGATTGTGTAAAAAAAGGTTTAAGTTCCTCACATTGGTATGCATTCTTTTTGTTCATTCCACTGAATTAAAGCTGAAAGTCTGCAGTTCAACTGCATCTGAGTTGTTTCATTAATTAATTGTGGTAATGTACAGAACCAAAATTAGAAAAAAAGTTGTCTCTGTCCAATTATTTATGGACCTAACTGTATATAGAATAAATGATATGATTGTTGAAGCATGACAAGATTGAAAAATATCTATCTATCCATACTGAAAGTCATTTCACCCATGGTAAATGGTTGAGAAAGGTTGGGTTATACAATAATTGCCTGTACTGTTAGCCCTGCACCACAAGCTAAAGGTATATAAATCAACTTTTATTTGATTGATTTGTTCCATACAAGTGTTGACTGTTGATTGAAAATCAATCAATTATTCTACTACACATTGCAATTGATGCAGCTGATTCCTTAATATTGATTCTTTGTCATCAATCATAATGCAGATTGATTACTATATATTTGATTACTATATATGTACAGCGCTGTGTATTATGTTGGCGCTATATAAATAATGTTTATTAATAATATTATTCACGTGAGAAATTTTCCGCCAGTCCTATATATAATCCTAAATATATAGGTGCTCATGCTCCACTATTGAACCAATCAGAAATTGATTGAGAGGTCTTCAAAAACCCTTCAGGTATTTATAGGACTGGCAGAAAATTTCTCACGTGAATAATATTATTAATAAACAGTATTTATATAGCGCCAACATATTACACAGCACTGTACACTGTAGGGGTTGCAAATGACA
>NW_027324118.1:0-1229 GCF_032062135.1 Pyxicephalus adspersus | reverse complement strand
TAGGTGGACATGTAAAGTCACTTTACCCTCAAAATTCTGAAAGAGTCATAAATATTGCAGCTTCTACTATTACAAAGTGTATCTAAAGAGATAAAAAAAAGAAAAAGACTTCTAGTAGTTGAGGGGTCATCTCTGACTTGTTCAAGGAATAATCAAAAAAAGTTGCTACAGAGCGGAGTGCAAGGATTCATTTCTTTTTTCAGGAGTGAAAAGAGCAATTTCAATCCTGAACCACTCACCTTGATAGGTATTTGCATGTTCTTTGATGTTTTTATTGTCAGTGTCCTTGCTGGCGAGGTTCACCCTCTCTATGTGTAATTGGGGGGTGAGAGATCCAAAACTACAGAACTTATTCAGATATCAAAGTGTTTTATGTGTTTTATTTTAGAGATGCATTGTTGATGCACTTGTATGCTTTTTCGAGCGTACCTTGACATTGAGACTTGTTGAGACACATTTGGATTTGTATTTTCTCCAGGTGCCATACGTTTGCTGCTAATAAAAGAAGACTGGATTGGCAAATTGAAATGCAAACAGGCTCTTCATATTGCTAGGGATTAAGTTTAACTCATGATGAACTTAAGCTGCATGCCAAGTTGACAAACTAATATGGACGTTTGTAAATGGCAAACTTTGAAGGCAACTGGGAACTCCAACACCGCCTTCTGGCAGGCTGCTAATGTATACGTCCTTCCAACCTACTGGTGGCTACCAGGACTGGTGCCATTGAGCCTGTTGGTCCATCATTAGTTACAACATTAGTTGTAACAGTGACAATATCCTTCCTTAAAACATAACAGTAGTTTTGGGAAGGGGAGCTGATTACCAATCATAACTAGCAGTCAGTTGGGAAGCTGCCCATTATATACCCCAACAGATGGCTCCCATTGGAGCTCCTTCTAAGGTTTACAGCAAACTTCACAGAAGGTTCACCGAGCCCATAATGAATGTATTCCGGGCCCATTCAGTTTTAGTTACAGTACGTTGTGCAAGATAAAACATAACGGTGTGCGTGGCCTCGTAAAGTTGTCACCATACAGGAATAAAGAGTAAACTTTCAATGAAAATAACTGATGCCCATTATTCTTCTTGGCTGATGAATTCTTGCCTTGCTTTTTCTATGCAGTTATAAACGTAGATAATGGTGTGACTCTAAATGTACAATGCCTCTATATTAGGATGTATCTGGTCTATAAACCAGCGGCTCTGGGTGTACAGTGGGATAAATG
>NW_027324117.1:0-1229 GCF_032062135.1 Pyxicephalus adspersus | reverse complement strand
TGTACAATATCTACGAACGATCGTGTCGTTACCTCTATGTGCAGGATCGGTGCTATACGATCGTTCGTGTATATCGTGCAGGAACGTTCGCCGTTCGTTTTCCGACGATAATAATTGGAAGTGTGTACGTAGCTTTACAGGGAGAGCTGACACATGCACCATTTAACACTCCTGGAAGTATCACAATAGCAGATTAGAACCCTTGATTTATGGAAATGGAGCAGGGGATATGACTTATCAATCAGCACCTGAACACACCCAGTCATGTTCAATCATTACTAGATAAACAGTAATCTCACTGTTGCTGAAACCCTCAAGTGGCAGTGTCTGGGAGGGGGAGCGTGTGAGACACAAATAGAGTGCAAGAAACAAGATTTGACCTAAAGCAGATGAAGCTGAACACATATATCAAATTGATAAATTATACTAGAAGAGTAAAACTTGCCCTATCCCTGGTCACTGCAGGAACTGGTACTCTCTTGTGCAACACTAAATCAGTCCCCTGCAGCCAGTCTGACTGCAAGCACCTACTTACATAAGTTAGATCACTGTTGCTGGAAACAATCTTTTGCGATTGTTTGCATTGACAGATGACCAAACAAGCTATGCACAAACAGAACTGCTCTGTTCTATGGAAACAGATGTGAGTGTAAGTGGCATCCACTGTGCTCCGCTTCTATAGAAAAGTACAGCAGTTTTCCAGATTGCATGCATGTACCTACAGAACCAAGAACAAAACAGCCCTAGCTACAGGTAAGGCGGAATACTTGAATACTTCAATAGAAATTGTCTGGTAAACGGATTCAGAATTAAAGCATGCCAGGTTATTATGAATCACACACAGGTTTAAAAATCATTCAGATGAAATTAACTCATCCTTGTGCTACTAGTATGACATACAGTTAGGTCCATATATATTTGGACAGACAACTTTTTTCTTTTTTCTACATTACCACAATAAATTTTAAATGAAACAACTCAGATGCAGTTGAACTTTAATTCAGTGGGTTGAACAAAAAGATTGCATAAAAAATGGAGCAGAAATAGAGGAACTAAAGCCTTTTTTTACACAATCACTTCATTTCAGGGGCTCAAAAGTAATTGGACAAATGGAAAAGCTGAAAATAAAATGTTCATTTCTAATACTTGGTTGAAAACCCTTTGCTGGCAATGACAGCCTGTAGTCTTGAACTCATGGACATCACCAGATGCTGGGTTTCCTCCTTTTT
>NW_027324116.1:0-1229 GCF_032062135.1 Pyxicephalus adspersus | reverse complement strand
TATATATATATATATATATATATATATATATATATATATATACACACACACACACACAAAAAAAACTCCCCTACAGTGCATCCCAACACACGTGTGCAGTATAAATAAATGCATTCACTGTACTTTTCTCAGGAAAAAAACCCTATCAAAGTGAAGGGGGCGCATTTATGTGAGAATGGAGTCTCTTTGTTTTGGCCTGCATGTCCTGTTATTATTAAACAGGATTTATATAGCGCCAACATATTACGCAGTGCTGTACATTAAATAGGGGTTGCAAATGACAGACAGATACAGGAGGAGGAGAGGACCCTGCCCAGAAGAGCTTACAATCTACCCTTCCTTTGGCCTTGGTCAGCCAATCAGAATTTATCCTGTACTGGCCTTAAAGGATGGTGTACAGTGTAAAGCTGCTATGAAGAAAATAGCATTAATTCTATCACTTATCACCAGGGCAAGTCCTTGCATTGGCACTCTGATGCCATCAGTACCAAGGCATTGCAGCACCCCCTCCACTCTCTAGAAATACATAGAATTCAGACTGGTATGAATTACAGACAGATAGAAATACAAGAATTCAGACTGGTATACAGAGAGTGGTCCGCTATGTATCCGTTGGGCACATCTTTTTATATTCATAAAAAATTAATTGCCCAAATCAACATGATTGTGGAATCATCAATAGCAGAGTGGGAGAATTGCCATTATTAAGAATATTGATTAACTTCAATGATTTACTTTCCCTTCATGATGCAAAGTGCAGTAGCTTGCTGCAACCCATAGTGACCAATCAAAATTCAACTTTACAAAGTTTGCATGATTGCTTGCAAATGTTACCACTGGTAAACGTATATTGCTCACAATATTCACCCAATAACAAGTTTACAAACACAACTTTAATAAAGATATTGATATACACACACACATTATATATATATATATATATATATATATATATATATATATATATATATATATATATATATATATATATATATATATGGTATAAAGAAATGCACCCACTCTACAATACAACATCACACATATCTGCTACAAACAAATACACCTGTCCTACACAACATCCTAACATATATATATATGCAGTATAAACAAATGTGCCGGCTTCACAGCAAACCTCAAGACATACATACAGTATAAACAATTGCATTACACCACAACCCAACACAAGTATATATATATATATATATATATATATATATATATATATATAT
>NW_027324115.1:0-1229 GCF_032062135.1 Pyxicephalus adspersus | reverse complement strand
TTTTACGCTGATAGCACTTGTAGCTACCAAAAAAGCCAGAAAACCCTCTGTATTTATCTAAAAAAAATATATTTTATTCTGATCCCATTTGCTATCAAAAAAGCAAAAAAAAAAATCTGTATTTCTTTAAAAAAAATACAGATAATTTATTCTGATCCCACTTGCTATCATAAAAAGCTGGAAAATGTCTGTATTTTTCTAAAAAATGCTGATTTTTTTTTTCTGATAGCACTTGCTATTTATCAAAAAAGCCAGAAAAATTTCTGTATTTCTCCCAAAAAATACAAATATTTCATCCTGATCCCACTTGCTATCTATCAAAAAAGCCCCCCAAATCTGTATTTTTGTCAAAAAAGACAGATATTTTATTCTGATCCCACTTGCAATCAATAAAGACAGAAAAATGTCTGTATTTCTCTCAAAAAAATGCTGATTTTTTTTCTGATAGCACTTGCTATTTTTTTAAAAAAAAAGCCAGAAACAATTCTGTATTTATCTTAAAAAAAGGATATTTTATTCTGATCCCACTTGCTTACAAAACAGCCATAAAAAATTCTGTATTCCACTCATAAAATACAGATATTTTATTCTCACTCCAATTGCTATCTATCAAAAAAGCTTTAAACACTTCTGTATTCCTCTCATAAAATATAAATATTTTATTCCCATTCCAATTGCTATCAAAAAAATTTCAATATTTCTCTAAAAAAAATACAGATAATTATTCTAATAGCAATTGCTATCAAAAAAGCAAGAAACAATTCTGTATTTCCCTAAAAAGAAATACAAATATTTTACTCTGATAGCACTTTCTATCTATCAAAAAAAGCCAGTAAATGTTTTGTATTTCTAGCAAAAAAAAAATACAGATTTTTTATTCTGATCCCACTTGCTATCAAGAAAGCCAAAAAATTTCTGTATTTCTCCCACAAAATATACATATATTTAATTCTTTTCCCACGTGCTATATATCAAAAAAGCCAGAAAAATGTCTTTATTTCTCCCAAAAAAAATACAGATATTTTATTCTGATAGCACATGCTATCTATCAAAAAAGCCATAAAAAGCTCTATTTCTCCCAAAAAAATACAGATATTTTATTCTGATCCCACTTTATTCTCATTCCAATTGCTTTCAAAAAAGCTTAAAACAGTTCTGTATTCCTCTCATAAAATACAGGTATTTTATTCCCATTCCAATTGCTATCAAGAAAGACAGAAACATTTCAA
>NW_027324114.1:0-1230 GCF_032062135.1 Pyxicephalus adspersus | reverse complement strand
ACACCTACCAGGCTTTTAGGCTATACTGATGTAGTCAGAGGTTAAGGCTAGACCACTAATGAATCTGTAGGCAGATCTCACAAAACAAATTATGAAATCTCCCAAAATTGTCCTAGTCTTGCAAGATTTTTATTGTACATGGATAGAGATGCATCTCTTTCAATGCTTACTTTAACACAATTCTAGTGCATGCATTTTTTTAATTTGTTTAATCCCAATTTTGTTATTGGTGACATCTCATAGGGTCAATGAGTAGACATTTCCTACATCATTAGTGCCTAAACTGAAGCGCTAGTAAGCAAGGAGATGGTCAGACTTAGTGCTGTATTAAACAGATACTGCAGTTTTAATTATTTTTCCATAGATTTTAAAAAAGGCTAATTGGAATGACAGACATAAATAATTTTCCTAATATAAGGTATAAAGTTACTTTTAAACTCATTTTAAATTTTATTGTCAATCTTTTTAATTCTGCTTCTTTTTAAATCGTATCATAAAAGTTTTTGTTAAAACACATCCTGTTACGGGGTGGTAACCGCCTCTCAGCTGTGCTCCTTTGTTGTTACCCTGTCACATACACACATAAGGGTACTAAGTGGCCACTGTTGTCATTATCAGCAAACCCATCGTATACAAACAAGACTAGAGCAGTAGCTAATATAAGCTTTGAGGAGATCATCAGTTCTGAGCACAAATATAAAGAAAAGGCAAAAACAATATTTAAAAAAAAAGAAAAAAATACCCCATAATGACAAAGTGTAAACAATTTTAGACAGGTGTGTCATTTATTTCAAAGAAAAAAATGAAATATCGCATTTACATAAGTATTCAGACTCTTTTCTTATTACTTAGTTGAAGCAATTAGCAAAGTACACAATTAGGCTATGTACACACATGCAATGGTTCTCGTACAATCCGGCACGGGGCTGATATTGGACGAGAATTTTGCACGTGTACAGTGCTCATCGTTAGAATGACCATCCTGGTGGATCCAAGGACAATGGACGACAAATTATGGTAATGCAAGTGAAGGGGGAGAGAGAGCAGCAGGGTGCCAACTCTGTCATTTTCTGCCCTCCACTCTTCATAGAGCAGAATGGTGCTGTATGTGGAGCACTCCTTCATGCATCGTGCAGTTATTTGTCATTGGAAAGGATCTTGCACGTGTGTACTTAGCCGTATAGTCTTGAGTCTTTTTGAGTATGATACAATTAGATTGCACACTTGGAT
>NW_027324113.1:0-1230 GCF_032062135.1 Pyxicephalus adspersus | reverse complement strand
ACGATCGTTCGCAGATATCGTGCAGGATCGTTCGTCGTTCGTTTACCAACGATAATAATTGGAAGTGTGTACGTAGCTTTAGTCATTGGAAGGCACCTGCAAATTCTAGTAAGATCAAAATATCAAACCATCTTTTCATAAACATGCATGCCCAAAATACTAAATTGTGTGTACGTTTATGCCTATGAGGGAGTGATTGGAAGTGATATATAAACATCATTCTCATGGAATAATAATATTCAAACTGAGCATTTACCTATATAGTAAAGATGTTCCACATTGGGTGCAGGCATATCCAACCAGAAGGATCTAGCGATGATCATCCTATGTCAATGAGCACCTTTACAAGGAGACGCCTACTGAACGAAGCTGGTTATGAAAGTCATTTTTCTGGAATATTTTTTTAACAGTATATTTGGCATACATTTCTGGGACTTATATATATATATTTATAGATACATTTTTAAAATTGATGTTTTATATTCAAATACAAAAAGGGTATGTAAACCCTAACAATGACTTGAATTGAGTTGTCCCGTGTCCACATTTTATTATGTTATGGGAGCCCTGCTAGATATCTGGAACTAGAAATTGATTAGTCTCTAGTACACCCATACTTAACCAGGGTTCCATGGAACCTTAGGGTTCCTCCAGAGGTAGCTGTGGGTGACTGCACTTTTATTTGCTGGTGTGTGCATAGCTTATGAGCCAACATTTAGCAGAGCAAAATCATGACACTAGATATCATTTTAGTTGTCTTTTAGGGTTCCATTCAGACTGCTGCTGTAAGGGTAATATTCTTCCAAATAATTCTTCCAACCACTATTTTAGGATGAACGTTTTCCACTGCCTTGGTTTTACCAGGTTTTTCCTAAAACCTGAACATTATTCTGGATAATTAATCCAAAAAGGATCCCCAGTGCATAAAAGCTGTTGTGTGTTATCAGCCCAAAACAGAACGTAAAGGTTACCTGCAGGTCTGGACCTTCTGTCATTCCCATACTACCAGCAATCATTCTAATTGGATGAATGCATCTATCTGCTTCTTCTCCCTCCCCCTCTCCAAACTTTCACCAATCATCCTGTCCAGTCAACAGTGTAAACCCAATTACTAAAATTTCCGTAATAAATTTAACATTAGCAATTTCAAAAATATTTCCAATGCTTTTAAAACCACAGTTTCCATGAAAGTAGTATCTGATAATCTTGCCTTTTCCTAGCACTTCTTTT
>NW_027324112.1:0-1231 GCF_032062135.1 Pyxicephalus adspersus | reverse complement strand
GGATCGCTTTTGCTGGGGTCAAAGGACACTTGTCTGGTTCATCCAACTCAGATCACACACTGAGGTATCAGCCTTAAGCTGGCTTGCAGCCAGGTTTATTGAAGGTTGCAGATAAAATAACAAAAAAAGCAAAAGAAAACCTCGCCTGTCCGGCACTTACTATACATCAAACATCCCTGTCTATCAGCTAGAGGGCTTCTCCCTGTCAGCTCAAAACCAAACTTTCAGCAACCTTCTACTCACTTTTGAGCTCACTCACCCAGACCGACTTTCTGAGTCTCTCAGCAGAGCTCCCTCACACAGACCAACTGTATGTGTCTCCAAGAAGAGCTCCTCACACAGCGCCCGTCTGTGTCTCCAACCTGAACTCTCTCACACAGACCCATGTCTGTGTCTCTCCAACTGTACAGTTATCTTACATGTTTAACAGATTTTTGTGTTTTTTTATTTAAAGTTTATTATTAAATTTATTAAATATTGGACATATTTTGGTAAATTATGCCTAAGAATTATAGGCCTACAATGTAAAATAAATTTCAATGAAAAAAAATGTAACGCTTTTTGCATGGAAATACGGACAGAATTGGAACGTTAGGGGGGTTAAATCACTTGATGTTAATGAGTGTATTTTGGTACCATAACTCTGTTAATCTCCTAACTACTCCAGTGGGGGTATTTTGCTGTTAGGCGACCATCAGTGTGCTGCTCCTAGCTGGCACCATTTTTAAATACCTTTTCTGTTTGCTATTTCTTGCTAGCTGCTATGCTGATTGGCAGAAAGTTAGATAGGAAATTTTATTTGTAGGCATTTGTTTGTGTTTGGTTCTGTGTAGGTACGTATATAAGATAGATATATATTACTTACTTTTAGTTGCTGGCTCACCTACCTCCGCCTCACAGGCATGAAAACTGCGGCACAGGTAGAGGATGGATTCGGAAGATGACCGCCACCTTTTTAAAAATGAGTGTTTAATTTGGTTTCTTTCTGTTGTGGGATAAAAGCCCTCCAAGAAAGCCTACCAGGAAGTCAGAGCATGCTTCTTTCCAGAACAGTCTACCGTGCGTGCCTCTAATAGAGGGTGTGTAACAAAGGGTATTGTAATGCGCCTGGGCACACAAACCACAACCAACTCCAGATATCCTTCAATCAGGCTTTATTCAATGTCATAAAGCACGACAAGGGTTAAGTCCAAACAAGCAAAGTACAAGAGGGTAAGGCAAAGACTGGTCA
>NW_027324111.1:0-1231 GCF_032062135.1 Pyxicephalus adspersus | reverse complement strand
TCCTGTCCTTGTGACACCCCTTATATAGACAGGAAGTAAGAGTACTCCTCACTTCCTGTCCTTGTGACACCCCTTATATAGACAGGAAGTAAGAGCATCCCTCACTTCCTGTCCTTGTGGCATACCTCATAAAGACAGGAAGTAAGGGTATCCCTCACTTCCTGTTCTTCCTGATACCCCTCATATAGACAGGAAGTAAAAGTATCACTCACTTCCTGTTCTTTCTGACACCCCTCATACAGACAGAAAGTAACAGTATCCCTCACTTCCTGTCCTTCTGGCATACCCCATATAGACAGGAAGTAGAAGTATCTCTCACTTCCTGTTCTTCCTGACATGCCTCTTATAGACAGGAAGTAACAGTATCCCTCACTTCCTTTTGTTTGTGACACCCCCATATTGTAAAGACAGGAAGTAGAATATCCCTGTATTCCTGCCTGACCCCACATCATATAAACAGGAAGTAAGAGAAGTATACCTCACTTCCTGTACTGACTGTCACCCCCCCCCCCCCTCTTTATTGGCAGGAATAAAGGGGGGGCTCTGTGGAGGATACATTGTAATCAATTTTCTCCTTTACAGTCTGAAGATGGCAGAGATGCAGCTACAGAAGAAAGGAAAAAAGGGGGACGATGGGTTTGGCAGCGTGGTGGACTTCCTATTGGCCAACGCCAGACTGGTCCTTGGTGTGGGAGGAGCCGCCATGCTCGGTATAGCCACACTGGCTGTGAAACGGGTAAGGATGGGTACATTTCAGACCTGCTTCAATCTTTTGGGAACGCTGTGTTTGCAGATTCTTTGTAATGTAATGTCATTGTAGGAGGGCAAAGAGAGCGCTCTTTTAAATAGGTAGAAAGTAGGAGGAAACCGAATAAGATGAGGAAGACCATTCCAGAGAGTGGGGGCAGCTCTAGAAAAGTCTTGTATCCATGCGTGTGATGAGGTTATGAGTGAGGAAGACATTAGTAGGTCATTAGAGGAGCGGAGAGAGCGGCTGGGGGAGTATTTTTCTATCAGGTCGGGAAGGTAAGTGGGACAAGAACTGCGGAGGGATTTGAAGGCAAACAGGAACTTGAATTTGGTTCTAAGGTGAAATGGAAGCCAATGAAGAGAACTACAAAGAGAGGCAGCAGAAGAGGAGCGGAGCGAAGGATGGATGAGTCTGGCTGCAGCATTCATAATAGATTGTAGAGGAGAGAGTCGGGTTAGTGGAATACCAGAGAGGAGGAGG
>NW_027324110.1:0-1231 GCF_032062135.1 Pyxicephalus adspersus | reverse complement strand
GCGCAGCAGAGTTCCTCCAGCTTGTCCTCCCCCCTCCACTCTCCATAGAACTGAACAGCACTAGGTTCAATTGTTGGCAGCAACAGGAGTAGGATGCATGTACTGGCCTATGTCACTAAACTATTAATTTCCAAAACAATCTTCCATAAGGTTATGTGCATTTAATATATTTTAGGCATGGTATCTACCTTTAAAAGTCTGCAAGACTACTGAAGGGATTTGCAGTCACCAATGTGATGTCAGAGAGCTGTCAGCATTCACATCTCCCCTGGCCGTAAAATAAAAACCTATGTTGGGTGGTGATGGGAAAGTTAGATGAGCTGGATCAGCACAGACAGTAATTACATGCACTAATAGTAGAGAGCTGTGAGAAGGGAGAAGATTGTTCTTCAGAAGTGGCTTTTCTATAGTAGTCAATACTCCAAGACAATATCAGCATATGCAAAGAAAATGTTTTAAGCAAACATTTAAAATATTTGATCTTGTCTATGTTTTATGTGTTTTTTTAGTTGTTCACATGGTCATTTTAAGGACCCTTCATCTGTTCTTTCTCCTTGAGCCCTGCAGCTTACATTCTGTATAATCTGTATTGGGTTAGGAAAGCTGCATATAAAGTCCTCCCAATTCCTCCAGCTACTTTTTAGCATTGTAGGTGTTGCAGATCCAGGTGCTATTAGTAAACCATGCCAATGCATTATAAGGAGTTTTTTTTTTCTTTGGAGTTCCTGCATAAATCCCACTAATTATGTTTTTTGGTATATACACTAGTATTAGTATGGATGCAGGTCTAACATCTATGGGCCATTCAGCCATTGGGAATCCAAAACCAAATCCCTGCTTAGTGTACAAATATTGTATCTCTAATTCAGAGGATATCATTTATTTAAAATAAAAAAGTTCTAAATTGCTTCTGGAAAAATACTGAAGCAGGCATTGACTTAAGCAGTACAAGCCCATATGATACTAGGTAAAAAAAATGTTAGCCTTCACATTTTTTGCTTTTTTGTGAAATAAAATGGTGTGAGAATCAGCCATTATTTTGTATGCAATATGTAGGTGTTTAACTTATCAAAAGTTATTTTATGAAGAGAGGTTAATAATAATAATATATTTTGGTGGCTTAGAGGTTAGCACTCTGGCCTTTGCAGTGCTAGGTCTCAGGTTCGAATCTCAGCTAGGACACTATCTGCATGGAGTTTGCAAATTCTCCCGGTGTTTATGTTGGTTTCCT
>NW_027324109.1:0-1231 GCF_032062135.1 Pyxicephalus adspersus | reverse complement strand
CCCAAACGATAAATTCTTTAACTTGCTCACTTTTTCTCTGAAAAGTATACTATATTAGGCATTTTGGTTCATCTGTTTGAGAAATCTCAGAGTTGTAAGGGTTAAGTGGTTTGACAAAAGATATTGGTTGCAGCTGACAGCAGTCAGTCCACAATGCTATGAGTTGTCAGCCCACAACACTGCTTAGGAGCTGAATATATTTCTGGAAGCTTAACATTTATTTTGCTGTCTTTGTATGGTCTTCACAGAGAAATAACATGGGGAAATGTGTTTCCATTTATTATGTCATGTAATTTGGAAATGTATTAGGATACATGTTGCTTCGAAATTTGCTTTAAAGTGAACCTGCGGGTAGGTTATGAATTTTCATATATATATATATATATATATATATATATATTTTTTTTTTTTTTTAAGTGTGTGTACATATAATATATACATTTATATATACTCCTATAAAAAATGGATCCTATTGTTACAGTAATAGTGCCTATCAAATTTGCATTATTTAGGATTCCCTGTGCTTTACACAAAGAGCAGCAGATCCGTCATATTGGCCACATTTATCAGATCATTGTAAATGACATAAGCATTAAGAGGTGTGTAGTGGTGGCTTCCTATAGGTGAGGAGTGTGGAGCTAAATTGGGGAGCTGATGCCTGGTGAGCACTGGTACTGGACCAGGGCCTTATATTGGCTTGTTTCAGTGACCATGAAGGCCTAAAGCTACTGGATCAGCACAAAGTAATATACTGTATATAGTATTTCAGGTAGCAGCATATGCATTGCATCTCATGAGTCTGTTGTTTAATCCATTTATTCCTTCTCCCATTACCCTACTTATAAAACCTTTACACACTTTATTTGAGACCAAGTGATGCCATCTCGGGATTCCTTTCTCTATGCAATGCAGGCCAATAATGTCAGATGGAAGAGACTGATAGAGCACTGCACAAAGCTTCCAAAAAATTTCACAGCACCCCGCCTAAGTCCTTCTCACAAGTCCTCAGGCCTGGTACAAGCTGGACCAGCTCGTGTGAGGAGTTATGCAAATATTAAAATATCTTGTTGGATAGTCTGGAAATGCTATATTTACACATTGCCCACTATAGGTAACTCTCCATGTGATGCTCAGTCTCTGTGATTGAAAGAACTGAAATGCATTTACTAACAAGGGATGGACCAGGGCCAGTCAGGGCTTTGGAAGGAAAGGGATAGGGGATGCTGGATGC
>NW_027324108.1:0-1232 GCF_032062135.1 Pyxicephalus adspersus | reverse complement strand
CACAGCATGCCAACCTGTACATCTTGGAACGCAAGGCATCATGGGATGTTTACATCATTGGAGGGATAAGTGCAGCTGAGTGTATGGCATTGGTGCACATGTGGAAGAATCCATTGACTGCAGAATGAATGCCTGGGGCAAGAAAATTCTGTATTGCTATTGACAGTCCATCCACCCCCATATTACTACTGGACACAGCCCATATGTACTACCATCTGCACCCCATAATGCCCCAGAACTATCATCTGCAAACCCATACCACCCCTGTTCTACCATAGCCAGTCCATTCTACCCCTGTACTACCATACACGTCCTATACCACTCCGTATTATCATATGCAGCCAATACCACCCCCGTACTATCATACGCAGCCCATACCACCCCCGTACTATCATACGCAGTCCATACCAGCCCAGTTCTACCAAAGCCAGTCCATCTGAATGGTCACCCTTTGTTGGTTATTGATCCATCCTGGTGGGTCAATGAATGACCATCAGGCCCTATGCTATGCATACCAATAGAGGAGATCACAGGGGGTGCCACTTACTTGTCCTCTCCGCTTCCCTCTCCATAGAACAGAACAGGCACAGTGTGTACAGTGCTCATTTGTTTACCTGTCACCTGGAAATAATCCTCCCACCCCATCTCGTACCTTCATATGCAGCCAACCCTGCCCCCAAACCTTCATATCCACTCAGTCTTTGTGCTGACATATGTTGTGTATGTATGTTTTTAATTAGAGCTAAAACATTATGTGAGGTATGCAGAGTGGTGGGATGACCTAGGGTAATAGGTGTTGCCATCTCAGCGACCATTGCACAGGCTGCCAAACTCCTGAGACACGCAGGCATGCCCTGAACCTGTACAGGAACCACTTTTGAGGAAAAAGCAACAGGGTGGAATTTGCCTCCATGTTCTTGCGCTAGAACTCCTGCCATGGTTTTACAATTGTCCCTAGCAAATAAGTCACGCCATAGTCTGGTAGGCCCAAGCCAGGCCTTGAAACTATTGCACATTGTAAATGACTAAAAGCTTGTAACATTTCATCAGACCATTAAATGAAATCAGGCATATCAGTCTTAGTAGCTTGTCTCAGAACATTATCATAGTAGGAACAATCAGCTATCCATTGGCGGCAGTAACCAATCATGCCAAGAAAGGTTAACATGTCTTTCTTGGTTTGTGGGTGGGGCAGACCCAGTACAGCAGTAGTTCTGGCATGGCTGATTTTC
>NW_027324107.1:0-1232 GCF_032062135.1 Pyxicephalus adspersus | reverse complement strand
TGAGTGGCTTGCACCTTGCAGTGCACCCTCTGTATTTACTTTCATGCAGTCTTCTCTTTATGGTAGACTTGGATATCGATACGCCTACCTCCTGAAGAGTGTTGATCACTTGGTTGGCTGTTGTGAAGGGGTTTCTCTTCACCATGGAAATGATTCTGCGATCATCCACCAGTGTTGTCTTCCGTGGACGTCCAGGTCTTTTGGCGTTGCTGAGTTCACCAGTGCTTTGTTTCTTTCTCATTATGTACCAAACTGTAGATTTTGCCACTCCTAATATTGTAGCAATTTCTCGGATGGGTTTTTTCTGTTTGCAGCTTAAGGATGGCTTGTTTCACATGCATGGAAAGCTCCTTTGACCGCATGTTGTCTGTTCAAATTGCCCACACCAGCCCATGAAATAGCCTTTGAGTCAATTGTCCAATTACTTTTGATCCCCTGAAATGAAGTAATTGTGTAAAAAAAAGCCTTTAGTTCCTCACATTTTTATGCAATCTTTTTGTTCAACCCACTGAATTAAAGCTGAAAGTCTGCAGTTCAACTGAATGTGAGTTGTTTCATTTAAAATTAATTTTGGTAATGTACAGAACCAAAAATAGAAAAAAGTTATCTCTGACCTAATTGTATGTTGTTACTATTTAAAAATAAATGATTTTTTAAAATAATTTTTTTCTCCATATTTGTGTGCAGACCAAGCTAAGCAAAAGAGACAGAGACAGTGTTGTGACAAACTTTACCAATGCCAGAAATGTCTACAACATTTTTTTGTATTACCTCTTCTCATATACTGTGGTGCCAGTGTCTGATTCTTTATGCACCCATAACTAAAAGCTGTACGTGATTTTATGGTAACCTTCCGGTGACTAGTGCCTCCACATTTTGGCCTCTTGGTAATACCATTATTATACCTTAGGACTGTAGCCTCCTGAAAACCTCCTTGTGGCTAGTATCTCTACATTTGGGCATTTCGGCTCTGCTATCACAATACATGAGAACTGTACCTTTTATCGGAAGTTAGAAACCTTCCTTTAGGTAATGCTAACACTTTTAGACCTTTTGGAGCAAGCAAAAAATGTTAGAATTGTAGCTCTATCTTTATTGAAAGACAGATGCCTCCCTGCAGTCTAAAGCTACGTACACACGTCAGATTTTTATCGCCCGATAATCGGCATCGGCCAATTATCGGGCGAAAATCTGCCGTGTGTACAGTGGTTGTCCTGTCGGTGTCGTCCATC
>NW_027324106.1:0-1232 GCF_032062135.1 Pyxicephalus adspersus | reverse complement strand
TATATATATATATATATATATATATATATATATATATATACATTCTCCATGTGTACCAGTAGTGTCCAGCATGTGTAGAAACAAGCATTGGGTATATTGTGATGTAGAACACTCACAGCTATGCTCGACTTGGTAAGTTGTGTAGCTAAAGGCAAAAATAACCTAAGAATTATTTTATGCCACCAGTTAAAATTTTCTCTGGGGATATAAAGAAAAAACAGTCAAATACAATGCATTACATGTTTATTATGGCCTTTTGTGAACAGTTGAACTCTAATGTTAGACATAAAAGATATATTTGACATTTGTCCTTTAGCAAAAAAAATATCAGTAAAGTAGAAATATGAAATACTGCACTTCACTTGTCAGGATGAGTCACAAATCCTCAAAACAAGTGACATGGCTGAACTAGAAATATAACTATAAAATGGCTTTTGGAAGGAAAATGGCAAAAGAAAAAAAGCAGTGTCATGAGAGAAGTAAACTTTAATAAGAATGATCTACATGCAGTGTTTTTGGAAGTTGACTGATTGCTGCCTTATCAATGTGATGGGGGAATGATTGCTACTCAATTATAATTTAATCTTTGTGTGACACATAGTGCTATACTTAGCACTCCTACCAGTTTATGACTAAGTCACCTGTTCTTAAAAAGTTTGGATGTTATGTTTTCAATCTTTTTATTAAAGGGCATGTGATTAAAACTCTGCTCAGGTATGACATTCTCAGTAAGGAGATTTAAAGTTAATTTGTCTCCTCTGCCTTGAGTAGCCAGAAATTCTATTCCTAAACATTCTGATAAGTCTGTAACAAGCTGCTACAAACTGTTTTTGGATCAGTACAATACAATACAGTACCATACATAATACTGAAAATAGTCCTTGGTATATACAGTATTACAGCTACAGCTAGAGATGCATTATCTGTTTGGATGAACTGATTTTTTGACATATAGTATATGGGTTATATATGTATGTGGGTTCTTGGATATTAGTGAATCTTGTCCATTGGACAAATTTACTCAATCCTCATATTTCAGGAACATGCTTACACTTTCATTCATACTCACTTAAATTAGTTAATTGTAATGCGCCTGGGCACACAAACCACTACCGACTCCAGATATCCTTGAATAAGGTTTATTCAGAATGGTACAGCACAGCAAGGGTTAAGTCCAATCAAGCAAGGTACAGAAGGATAAGGCAAAAGCAGGTCAGTAACAATCCGAGGTC
>NW_027324105.1:0-1232 GCF_032062135.1 Pyxicephalus adspersus | reverse complement strand
AAACACCAAAACATCAGCTTTGTATAGGCTGAATTTATAATTTTTCTGCTGCTTTCTTTAAAAAGTTCACAGAATTTGACCAACAGGTAAAGACTTGTGTCTGACTAATCATACTATTCTTCATTTAAATGTACTGTTTTCTCTAAATCACTTCTTATAGTCCTGCTGTAAACATGCTGAAAGACCCACCTGAAGAAAACCATTTATCAAACAGATATTATATCCAGGTAAATTAGTCATTGTCACATTATTTGATTGCCCACACTGCTACTTTTTTGGTACCTGCACAAAGGAGAATCAAAACTGATATCACAATACAAATATAACTAGCACTTTGCCTTTCTCTTAACTTAACTGAAACAGCTAGAGTAAAGCAATCCATACAAGTATGGGCTTCAGAGATGGATCTGAAAGGCTTCAATTAAGCTGAATGGAGTTATTTGGTATTTAAATAATTACTGGATAGAAAGAGTAATCGAGGGTCTCTGCTGATTTCTTTCACTGTCATCCTAATGGAGGCTATAAGATTATTATTCAAATGGATTTCAGATTTCCTTTTGAAGGAAGAAAAATGCAGAGACTGAAGGAGCAGGCAGGGACTGATCATTTAACTGTCACTGGTAAGGTTTGGAGAAGCATTATTAATCTTTGCTTATTCTAGCTGTCAGTCATTCTAACATGCAGTACATTATTAGCACACATTTTATGCGCAAGAAAGAGAAGAGGAAATTCGGGAATGGGGGGGAAAAACATAGGCTGTCCTCCCTAGAAATATCAGGACCAAAGGAACAATTTATATGCCAATGAGCACCAGCTGCAATGCATTTCATTAAGACAAATGTTGATTCCCGTCCCATATTTTCAAATGCATTACGTTTGAATCTTTGATTGCTCTCAAAAGATCTTTTTGTATTATTGAAGATGCTTCATCTCCTATTTTGAAGGAATGTTTTTTTGTCCAAAAAGGAATGAAATAGATTAAATGATTATTATATGCATACTAGAAGTTTTGTTGTCTTGCTAACTTTTCCTCCATTATATGACCCAATTAGCCCTTTCAACTATTATCTTTGACTACAGAACAATACTTTTGTTCTATGGAAAGGAGAAGGAATTTATTAGTTTAGCCAAATGGGCAGGGACAGACACCTTATCTTGCAATGTTGGTCCTAAAAGTCCTCTGTGTTGTCTTCCCACAAAAGAAATAATAACAGAGGACAATTTTTGGCAGA
>NW_027324104.1:0-1232 GCF_032062135.1 Pyxicephalus adspersus | reverse complement strand
CCCAAATCCCCCCACCAATGAATTACCACTCCAAGCATTGCTTAAATGGCTCGTAGGCCTTTTATTAACAGAATTATAACCAAAATTAAATTATTATCAAATAAAATATAAATACCAATATAAATAACAATATAAACATTAAAACAGTATAAATAAACACATACATAGAATAACCAATATAACTTAATAACACCATAATTAAAGAAAAAGTACCAGATAAACAATAACAAATCCTAACCATATTGCTTTCCCAACTTTCCTATTGGCTGCAGGTCCTCGAAGGCCACCACTTTACCCCTTTTTTGAGGTCTGCACCTTAAAGACAGTTGCTCCCAGCCGCCCATGCTTCCAGCTTGGGAACAAATATATCCTTTTCTTGTGCAGAGCCTCCCCACAACACTTTACCAGACCATTAACCCAAACCAGGGATTCCCTACCAAAGATGGAACCCTAACCAAAAATTTTGCCAGCACACTCCCCCCGAGCACACTCCCCCCGAGGACCTCAACCGCCTGCCCTACTAGCCAAACCAGCAATCAAAAGCCCAAACCAACCACATAAGCCCTAAAGGGAGGGAGGGTGGGAAAAACTTTTCCTGAACACTGTTTCACTCTGAAAGGGGGGGTCCCTCATCCTTCTGTCTATTTTAACTACTCTTGCCCCTCCTTAAACCTCCTCCCCCTCCTACCCCCCTCCCTTTCCTCTCGCTCGCTCTCGTCCAAAACTTTTAACCCTATGCTATCTGCCCCCTGACTGCCCAGTCATGACGGCCTTCCCCTATGCTCCTCCCTCGCTCGTTAAATCAACAACTTCCTTGTGAGTAGCAGTTAAGGCACATGTTTTAACAGCACCAGAAAAAAAAACTCGGAAAAATAACCATCATGAAAGAAAATAACACACATTTATGACATGACGTGCATTATATATTGATTTCTCTCTTATACCCCTAAAAAATATTAGGCTAGGTGATTACTTTGGAAAGGAAGTTTGATACATGGCAGTGCATTTGAAAATAATCATTGCATCCCATGTCAAATTTTTTTTTCAAATTTGTGCCCCTCAGAAGCCCAATATCGTGCTAATAGAACATTTATGTGCCAAAAAGCAGGCCCTCTGTCCTTGCTCATCTGTAAATTGAGTAGTAAGCTCTTGTTCCCATTTCTGTTTAAATCTTCAGGAACAGTCTAAAGTCAATTGATTCAAGTAAGCTTACATTAAAGAATTTGTGTGTG
>NW_027324103.1:0-1232 GCF_032062135.1 Pyxicephalus adspersus | reverse complement strand
CTGCTTGTGAGCTTGGCAATCAATGAGCTTTGATGTTGTGCTTGGAACCTGGACCTCCTTCCATCACCATCAGGTGTGTTACAATGAGTATGCAACTCAGCTGGACAACTAATTGACAGCAAGTGGAAGTGTGTTTGTACTACTGTGTATACTATAGTGCTAAGATCAGGCAGCACAGCACACTGACCACAAACCTATAAAACAAACAAAAGTAAAAATCATGACAATTTGTTCAGAAAAGAACTATGTACATAATACATTCAAATACCAATTTGTGACAATGGGACAAAGCCAACGAGGGGGATCAAGTAGAAGTTAGGTGTGGAAACCATGCAGACATTTGTACTCAATACTTGTGGAAAAAAATGACAACACATTTTTTGCCGAAGAATTGCTAAACTACAAAAACTGTCATTACAAACCAGGCACAAAAACATTGCGGCAACAGATGAAACTAACAATCCTGAGGGATACAAAAAATGAATGCATACCATCCAAGCAAACTTACTTGATTGACCACATATTTTTTTACACTGATACTATTGTATGATGATATATTTGAAAGTGCCACTTAATATATATCCAGCTTGATAGAAATTAGTTTGCAGTGTTGCAACCAAAAGAAAAAAGTGCAACAAATGTAACCATAAATAAAGCAAGTTTGTGATTGAGTAGAATGTAACATAAAAAAGTAGCACTTACACAAAAAAACATCAAGCATTAAAGATTCAAACTGACCTGTAAAATGGACTTGAGATGCGCACAGAACAGGGCGCAGGTGTGCGCTAATCAATTGCTATCACCTCACCATTGAGGTTAACATCTTCTGAATCGCGCAGCTGAGAATTAATCGCCTTAATTGGCGTATTCAAGATCTTTGCCCATCTTTGCAGGAAACTGGCAGGCGAGTTCACTAGAACTCGGGCCCAACTGGCGGTAATAGAGCTTGCTGACCGGCGAGTACGTACGCGTGTCGAGCATACGGGCATTTCATTGATGAATCAGCTTATGTCTCTGAACATCTCAGAATTCATTCAGCTGCTTCTGTCTTGTGTCACATCATGCCACTGGCAGCCATGCACGCCCAAGCCATCACACTGCCTCCGCCATGTTTTACAGATGATGTGGTATGCTTTGGATCATGAGCTGTTCCACACCTTCTCCATACTTTTTTCTTGCCATCATTCTGGCAAACGTTGATATTGGTTTCATCTGGCCAAAGAATGTTTTTT
>NW_027324102.1:0-1232 GCF_032062135.1 Pyxicephalus adspersus | reverse complement strand
CAGCATTTTATAATAGATCAACTTGTACCTTTTCATCACAAATTCCAAGTCTCACCATTTTTTATGAGAAGATAAGGCTTTCTCCTTCCAACATGCAGTAGATAAGGACCATTGCTCTGTGTGCAAGCAGTGGCCACTCTGCAGAGGTACAGCACAATCCCAACTGAGTCAGAGCTATATTTCTCCAGTTGGTAGGCAGCATATGTTGCATGTTGGACCTCTACAGAGAGACCACTATTTCCGCACATAGATCAGGGCCTTTCTCTAGGGTCCTTCCTTTTTAGGCTTTGGCTGATTATGAAATAAATAAAACTATAAAGCTTGTATTTTATTTATTTATTCTTAAAGTTTATTTGGTCTTTATGTAAATCTTACTTTTTGTTTTTCACATTTTGTATGGATTCTAATACATGTGATTTGAAACAACCTAAAAGATTATTGCAGTTTTCTGTGCAATCTGAAATGTTATGTTAATAATTATATAGGAGGATCATTGGCTTAAAAAGACGTGCTTGTTCTGTGTAAAAATTGATTTGTGTTATTGCAGAGTGTACTTGCCTATGCTGTAAAAAGGTTACAATCATTAATAAAATAACACCAGATCATCATGACCTCGCAGTATTAGTTATTCTGTGTTCATGGGCCTGGTTCTGCACCATGCTAAATAATTCACATGGATTAGACAGAAAACATTTGTACACCATCAGCAGCATCGTTAAAGATTTGAACATCGTTGGTTTTGTCTTATTGGCTTAGTATCAGAGGTTTGTACATGTCTGATGCACACTGCTGATCTGGTACTTGTAGTTCTACCAGCATGTGGCTTTTCCTGCCTTTACTACAGCTTACTTTGTTGCAGCATTGAGAGTTATAAAAGTTAACTGGCTTCACCTGCTGATTGATTTAGCACCATCGTGGCCAGTCCCCATCCATTCCATCCCCTTAACCTCATGTTCAGCCTAAAAACCCTTTGCCTGATGAGTCAAGCTCCTGTACTTTGCCTTCAAATTCCTCCACAGTTCTTGTCCCACTTACCTTTCTGACCTGGTAGAAAAATACTCCCCTAGCTGCTCTCTTCGCTCCTCCAATGACCTACTAATGACTTCCTCACTCATAACCTCATCACACGCATGGCTCCAAGACTTTTCTAGAGCTGCCCCGACTCTCTGGAATGGTCTTCCTGTCCTCTTTGGCTTGCTCCTATATTGTACTCATTTTAAAGAACCCTCAAA
>NW_027324101.1:0-1233 GCF_032062135.1 Pyxicephalus adspersus | reverse complement strand
CGATCCGCCGGTCCGGTCGTTCGTTTCCAACAATTTTCCTCGTTCGTCGGCGTCGTTGGTTACTTTTTTACGAACAATTTTTTGCCCAATCGATCGTTCGTCGTTCGATTGGAACGATAAAAATTGGAAGTGTGTACGCACCTTAAGTCTAGATCAAAGACAGCTAAAGAGATATCCTATCTGCTTAAGGCACATCTTCTTAAGCAGCTAAACTGAGCTGATGAGCTTGTGAAGAGTTAGAGCCACTAATTGGGCCACCAATTCTGTACTGTCCAAACTACCTGAAGGAAACAAATTTCCCAAATCACTAACAAATAAAGTGCATTCCAATATATACCTGTATAAAGCAGATTAAATGTAGGTCAGAATAGGGTCAGATTCACCTGTTAATGATCACAAGAACATCTCTTACTGATGTCAAACTTATTCCATCAAAACAAGCTCAAAGCCCATTGACATCCGAATTTAGGCTGATTCTCCTCCTCCTTTTTTTTTTTTTTTTTTTTTAGAAGATTTTACATGATCAAATGCCTAGACTTTTAGGCTAATAATTGGCAGAAAAGGTACATAGCCTTCTTTCTTGTTTTGCTCTTTATGCACACCAGCAGGTACAGTATGTACGGGTTGACTTTAGGTTCCTGAAAGACTCCTGATGCTGCTCCCCTCTTTGTAATTTGAAGAAAGTTTTTAGGTAACATATGAATCATTTAGTAAACAGCTAATGCTATCTATTACATAATGAAAGCAAAAAGCACTGTTCAGTTTACTCTAACCTCTGCAGAAAACATACAAGAACATACAGCAACATATAGGATTAGTAGGGCTGTACTTCCTGAATTCTTTGTTGTGTAATATGATTCAAAGAAAAATACTAAGAGAACCTCAATATATTATCTAAATGAAAATAGTTTATAGAATATAAATCAAAAATGATAAAATGTTTAATTTTTAGTAAAAAAGGACTGGTTCATTTAATGATCCATTGGCATGCATTGATTTGGTCAACAACATGCGCTGTATTAACCACCTGGGCGTTACACTGATGTCTAGATTTCTGTACCAAAAGCGTTACAGGTTTTCAGGAAATTTTTTTTTTTAAATTGTAGACCTGTAACTTACAGAAATATGTCCGAATAGGGGTCTAGTAGATATAATGAATATAAAAAATGTTTGAAACACACAATCATGTAAAAAAAAAAAATTACTTTTAATAAAATTAAAGGAAAAACACAA
>NW_027324100.1:0-1233 GCF_032062135.1 Pyxicephalus adspersus | reverse complement strand
AGGTCTTTTCCCTCCCCCAGCTTGTGACTATAGAGTGAAAATAGAAGCAGCAGACTTTTGCTCATCCTACAGTACATACATACAGTATATATTGCACTTCAGCATCACTGACTGGCTGCTTACACTAATAGTCTACAGTAACCTCCCCCACACTTCATTAGTATGAATGTTGTTGTACAGGGACTGCAGAAGACTGATACCAGGTCACATTTCGGTAACACTGTGGGCATATAAAGATTTATTAATGATTAAAGACCTGCTTCAATTTATGTACTTTCTATCTAGTTGTAGCTCAGTTTAAAAAAACAAAAAAAAACTGGAAGATTGAATAGCATGGACAGACAGCATTGTAAACTTTGTTGGGAGTTTTTGCTCACTAAATGCATTTTTGTTGGTATTCTTGTAATACTAAGGGTATACTATGCCATGGTTTTAATAAACTAGATGTCTGATTCAATGAAAGCATCAAATGAAACAAAAATCCATTAACAATTAGTCCCTTTATTGATCAGTTAAACACTGATCAGGAACAGCTCATCTTTTTATCGATCAGATGGGACGAATGAGTGATCAACAGCCACATAGCTTTGAACCTCATCAACTGGTACAAAGCTAGCGCTGATGATGTTTTCGACATTTTAATTAGATTTTTTTTTTTTCTGAATCTGAAGTTTATAGAGTTGTGTTAGACGTAAAATGATCTATATTTTTACAGCAATGACAATCTTTTATTCTAATTACCAGGCTGCCTGTAAAATGCTCGCTTGAAGCATTAGGTGCAGAGGTATGAAAACATTGCAAAATTTGGGTTATTAATATTGTAGTGATTTTGAAATGATCCAAGTCAAACAGAAATATTAAATCACTTGCATTAAAATGGGGAAAAAATTGCAGGCAGGTTGCAGAAGTTGGAAGGGTGATATCCCTCTGCAATAAATTAAACTTGATAGCCTGTTAACAGTTTCAGTACACTTACCTCGCTCGAGGTAAAAGAATTAAAAACAAAACTAAAGTCCATTCATGTATGCTATAGCTTTTCACAGCTGCTATTGGAACTGATGTTTCAGTTGGGAGATATTTCCTTGTTGCGTGTCTGTGTAACATATTTAAATACCCTGTTTCCCCGATGATAAGACACTGTCTTATTTTTTTTTGAAGGCCAAAATATGCTCTAGGGCTTATTTTCAGGGGGATGCCTTATTTACCCATGAAGAAGACTACAGCCATTCATGT
>NW_027324099.1:0-1233 GCF_032062135.1 Pyxicephalus adspersus | reverse complement strand
GGTATGAAATGTGCAGGTTCACTACTAATCTGCTAGGTTTGAAAATCTTTGCTAATGCCTATTTATATAGTATATTCATATAACTATCCATAAATCAGTGCTTACTTCAGAGTCTGGACCATATCAGATGTCTGTAATGGTTTCAGTATACTTAATTGAAACTAAACTGACCTTTCCTCGATGGGGTCCTGCGCCATCGTGGAATTCCCCTTTGTCTACACCATCCTCAGTATTCCTTCTTCCTTCACCCAATCTCGCACTGAGTGTATCTACCCTTTTATGTAAAGTACGGTAAAAACTAAAGAGTAAGGAGTTAAGGTCTATTCTAAGAAAAATGAGTCTGGTCTGTTCTGGTATTCTATGACTGCACAATATTAGGAGATGATATTGGGGGCCTCGGAAGAGCAGAGAGCAGTGAGTCAGGTTGAAGGCAATGACATATCAGGAAAATGACACCTTTCCGGGAAGCAGCTGGCAGCAGAAAAACCAAACTCCTTATATATTAGCCTGGCAGCAATCTCAGTGATACCTTGTAAAGGCTAAACTGTAACATAAGATGTAATTACGTTTCTACCCACGTGTCTGACATGTCATGTCATTACTGGGAATTATAGAAAGATGCCTAATTCCTTCATTCTGTATCAGATGAGGAGTACAAAAAAGGAATCCTAATCCTGCTATGTAACATTGCAATTACAGGCAGGTGGATATCACTTTTCATTATCTTGAAATTATCTTTGCTAGAACTATTTATGAACAATCATACCCTTCATTCCTGTGAGATGCTGTGTGCCTGTGTAAGTCAAAGTTTATCCTGCCTAATGACAAAAAAGTAATTACATCTAAAAGACGAATGATTCATTACAAGAGATTTCAGATGGTGCTGATTTGCAGACAGGTAAGGTTTTTTAGTATATAACTATTTCTCCAAATTTATTGTGACAATCATGGTATGCAGATTGTGCTGGACTTTTTTAAAATTGTTTGTTATAAATTGAGTAATAATTCCAGGTATGTAGCTAACAATTGAAACACATATAGTGAACTGTTTTACTTCCATTTCCATTGTATTTCTCTCCATCCAAGCATATTTTCTCCAGTCTATTACTGAGAATTACACATTTATGTCATTACCACACAGCTCTGTCTGGCAGGTAAGAAAATCTGATTTTTCTGTACTGCAGTACATAAACACAGGTCTAGTCAGGCCTGGAGCGAGCGAGTGGTAGGAGC
>NW_027324098.1:0-1233 GCF_032062135.1 Pyxicephalus adspersus | reverse complement strand
AGTCACTGTACATTTTGCTCAAATTTTTAAAACTTCCATTTATTGGGAAAAGTGGCCGTTTCCTTGTGGAATGGGATAGGCTTGTTGTTTTCAGGTCGGAAGGTGTTTAGGTAACAGTTATCCCAGTTGGGAGCTCCTATATTTCTCCCCATCCAAGCAGTCTGTTGCATGACCAATACAAGTTTTTACACTGTAAGAAGCATCTCTTTTCAAAGATTTGGGCCCAATGAAAGGCCCTTACATTACAGCCGATTTAGAATTTTGTTGTATGTATGTAAACTGCAGCAATTTGTGCTTTATCTCTTATTTTATTCCACAATAAGAATGGACAAGAGAGATTTTGGTGCAACACATTTTCTGGGTCCTCAAGCTAAGATTTAACTGAATGTGAATTTTTTTTTTTTTTTTTAATTCCATAGGATTCTCTGGAAAAGTTTAGCAACAAAAAGTTGAAGGACTGTGGAGAAGATTTGCTTGTTGAAATATCTGAAGTCTTGTTCAATGAACTGGCTTTCTTCCGGCTGATGCAAGACCTGGACAATAACAGCAGCTCTGTACACAGCAGAGGCCAACATAAGTCTAACACGGATGTTTTGCAGTCTTTAACTAAAAAGGTTAATAACATAATGTTGTTTTTATTATTATTTTTATAGCAAAGTGTATTGTTCAATAAATCATTTTACTTATGCTATATGTAATGATTTAATATAAACTCATGTTAGTTATTATTGCCATCAGTCAACCAGTACCTCCTATTGCTATTTAACCTGACTCAAATACCTAAAGCATGTGTCTGTACTTCCCTTTAATATTCATACATTCTTCATTCTGGACACACCAAAGGCAGAACTACACTTACCAAGTTACCAGGTTTCCAAAGAAAACATTAAAATGTTTAATAAATAGTATTCAGTCCTTAATCATAAAGATGTAGTTTTATGCAGTGATTGTGGTTGCGTTTTGCCTAATATTGGGTGTGCTTGCTTTTATGATAACTGTTGTCACAGATGCCAGCACTCTTGTGTCTGCCATCAAATGTCATAAATATGTACATTTGCAGCTCTACGGCACCTGTTGACCTAGGAAAGAAGAACAGCTTACATAGCACAATGGACTGTCTGTTGCAAATAGGAATTTAGTTCTGCTTTATTGATGATAAAAAAAATGGTTTTCAATAGTAAAATAGTACACTCACTCATATATTTTTATTTTTTTAAAACAGGAATTTTTTTT
>NW_027324097.1:0-1233 GCF_032062135.1 Pyxicephalus adspersus | reverse complement strand
CTTCGTCCACAGTAACAGGGCTGAGTGATGATTTACAGGTGGAAGGGGTGGGCATGGTTGGAGTGGTTCGGTGGGCAGAGACATCATGTCTGATTTTGTCTATTTTATCTCTAATGTAGGTGGCAATGTCTTGGGCAGAGAAGGATGTTGTGGGGGGAGCAGGTGTGGGGTTTAGGAGGGAGTCAATTGTAGAGAAGAGGTTGCATGGATTGGAGGCTTGAGAGGAAATGACTGCGGAGAAATAATTTTGCTTGGTGACAGTGAGCTCTGTGTTAAAGCTTTGTAGCTTGACTTTGTAGTCCATGAAGTCAGCGCTAAGGCCAGATTTCCTCCACTTGCGCTCAGCTGCATGAACAGACCTTTGTAGCTGTTTGGTGAGGTTGTTAAGCCAGGGTCGGGGGTTGGCAGGGCGGGGGTAGCGGAAAATGGCAGGAGCAACATTATCCAAAGCCAGGGAAAGAGAGTGGTTTAACATGGTGGCAGCTTCGTCTGGGGAGGTGATTTTGGAGAGGGAGAAGGTTAGGGACGCAAGGCAGTTTGAGAAAAGGTTGTGGTCAAGGTTACGGATATCTCTCTGCCATTGACCAAGTCTGGGATGTGGCAAGGGAGGGCAAGGGTTTGATAGGTTGAAAGTGATAAGGTTATGATCAAAAAAGGCGAAATGGTGAGTTGTCAAGGAGGGTGAAGGTTGCAGAGTTTCAGAAAATACCAGGTCTAAAGTGTGTCCGGCTATGTGTGTGGGGCCATTGATGTGCTGTGTGAGTCCAAATGAGGAGGTAATGGAGAGCAGTTTGGCTGAGGAGGGAAGGTTGGGCTCATCCATTGCAACATTAAAATCACCAAGGATGAGGGTGAGCAGGCCATGGGAAAGAATGTGTGGGAGCCGGGATGCAAAGTTATCCACAAATTGTGGTACTGGGCCAGGGGGGCAGTAGACAACAGCAACAATGAGGGGTAAGGGGCTAAAGAGTCGGACAGAGTGGACTTCAAATGAGGTGAAAATGAGAGAGGGTGGGATAGAAAGGACTCTGTATGTACAGTTAGGTGAGAGAAGGAGACCCACACCACCCCCTACTTTGTTGCCAGGTCTGGGGGTATGTGTAGAGTGCAGGCCTCCATAGGAGAGAGCAGCAGCAGAGGCAGAATCAGAGGAGGAAAGCCAAGTTTCAGTGAGAGCCAGAAAGTTCAGAGACTTAGAAAGGAGAAGGTTGTGTATGGAGGTTAATTTGTTGC
>NW_027324096.1:0-1233 GCF_032062135.1 Pyxicephalus adspersus | reverse complement strand
GCTTGGGGAGGGGTCAGAGGTGGGTTGGTTGGTGAGCTAAATGGGGAGGAGAATAGGCACAGATAAAGGAAGGCTTAAACAAAAGGGAAAATCTTTTCTCGTAACAACCGTCATAACACTGAATTTGTATTTACTCCCTTCTTTGGCTCTTACGAGTTAATGAAATCTCTATGGTAGGACGCAAACTGCGAAAACTAATTCAAAAGTGGTGTTAACCCTTCCCCAATGTGTCTTAAACAAGAAAAAAACAGTTTTGACCACACACACACACTTTAATAATCACTCTAGAATGGAGGAAATAGAAAAGTCCCAAGGAGAACAGGTACATATGGATTAGCAGGTATCTACTTCTACTTGGGAATAATTAGCAAGCTTTTACTCATCATAATGAGAATCAAAGAACATATCTGCTTTGCCATTGTACCGTGTTTCCCCGAAAATAAGACCTACCCCGAAATGTTAGATTTGTGTAGAAAACCATGGTATAAGTTCTCCCAATGAACAAAATAACTTTTTACACTGAACTACAAATCCCAAATACAGTACCAGAACCAAAACATGTACTCTGTTCTGTTACATCAAAAGAAAAGGATTCACTTCCCTTGTCCCACTCCTCAAGAAGGGGGAATTACTGTTCCTGGCAAAGACGCAGGTAGAAATGCATGAAGAGGCATGCACACAATGAATGTAATGGCAAATTTTATTAGTGCCAATGTTGTTGGCTTGACAATAGTGGTGATTAGAGGAACTGGTGTGTCCCCAGCGTATAGAATAAACAAGGGTGGGCTTGTGACACTAAGTACTTTTTCAGGCTTGCAGTGTTCTGCCGTAGGTTGTAAAAAAAACATTTTTTTGCATGGAGCTGCACTCCAATGTGGCTTGGCTTCTTATAGTGACAGTGTGCAGTTGCTTTTGCCGCTCCCAGATGAACAGCAAAAAACATGCTGTTTTCCACCATGGGTACAAAAGAGTCCCAAAATGTGTTTTGTATATTTGTGGTAGAGGGATGAGAACAGCTTAAAGTATAGTTTAAGCTGTTTAAGTAACAAACAGCGAAGAAAAGTTTAAGTTTGTTTTAAGTCATACCATACATTCTGTTTGGCTGCTATAGGTTGCTATATTTCTTATTAGCCTTGCCTATTCTTCTACAAAATAGAACTTTGCTTTAAACTCATCACATAACTTTATCTTACATGTTTGGTTAAAGCATATTCTCCAATCATCTGTTGTGAT
>NW_027324095.1:0-1234 GCF_032062135.1 Pyxicephalus adspersus | reverse complement strand
GGGGGGGAAGGGGTTAAGATTGAGTTGTAGAAAGAGGAGGGGGAGAGATAAAGGGCTGGGTTGGAAGTTCAGTGGGTGGAGATGAGAGAGGGTAAAAGGGGAGTGTGACGGAAGTCAGGGACAGTTTTTTGAAAGAAGAAATTTCCCAGCCCCCCGCCCTGTTATAAGGTGTGCGGAGGCGGTTGCGGTTTGTGGAAGGTAAGAGTTCTGGGTCACTTTTGGCGGGGGGGGCACCCAAGGTGGTGGAGACCCCCCCCCCTTGAAGTGGTGAGCGGTGGAGGCCCCTGGGGTGGCGATGTGCTGCTAGGGGCCAGAATGGCTTGGTGGTATTGGAATTACTGGTGATTTGGTGGTGTGGTGGACATTACCTTCCGGACCTGCGACCTAGTTAGTTTGGGAAAATAGTTGGTTATATTAAGAATTGGTTATGGTAAAGAAAAGGTTAAATTAGAGCTTAGAAAGTGGTTATTTAAGGGTTAAGTTATTTTGTTCTATTTGTTGTTTGTGTGTTATTTATTTGTTGTTTGTATGTATGTTATGTTTATGTACAGAGTTAATTTATGGAAATTTGAAGTGTTAAGTTATTGTTCAATAAACGGCTGCTTGCCAGCCATTTTAAACGCATCAGGTTGTGGAGTGTTATTTTGGTAAAGGGGAAGAGATAAGGGAAGGGCTGGCAAGGGTAAGTGAGGGGAAAGTATATGGGGGGGAATGTGAGGTCCAAGGGTACGAGCTACCCTAGTCATGGTTGTACCTGAGCTGTAAGTTTCAAAAGTTTAAACCCACATCTAAAAAAAACCTTCTACATTATGTGTTTGTGATTCTGCCATAAAAGTCCTTGTTCAGTCAGTTTCATTGTTATAGAATGACAACTCTCTGTGCCTATCTCCCATTTGTTCTATTATGATAAATTCTGACGGAGGCTACAAGTGGCTGCTTTACCCTGCCCCAAAATGACTTGCAGCCATCATAGTCCATGTAGACAGAAAGTATCTGCAGGGGACCCTCAGCACTAACATTCAACAAAGGATGTGTAGGGTCACTACTTTGACTTGTATGTCTGTTTTAATTTATCTAGATTTGTTCCATTCATTTTTTTTTTACAAATTCACAACACTTTTGCATAGAATGCTTTTCTTTAATATTGCTAAATTACTTCTCTATACAAAACATTTTTGTCAGGTTTTATTGGAAACCTGAAGAGGATAAAAAACACTGTCAAGTCTTTATGGTT
>NW_027324094.1:0-1234 GCF_032062135.1 Pyxicephalus adspersus | reverse complement strand
CTTACTTGCTCATTGTTAAAATTATGCATAGGACACAGTTATGCTTTAAAGAGAATATTTGAATCAGTATGTACTAGGCTGTATTTGTTTGAAAAGAAATCACCACGGGTTTGTTTCAGGCCTTGTGTTCAAGGGTCACCCAGCTGTCCCCTTCTCCAGTTGTGACGTTAGTCAAGCTTCTCCGTGTTAAACCCAGGCTTTTTTTAAGCTGAGTGGGAAGAAATTGTAGGTGGGTATTGTATTGTGACCCAACTCTTCAGTAACCACCCAAATACAGCAGGGTGGTTACTGAAACGTGCAGAGTGGTGCACTTGGCTAAAAGGGGCTGGGGAGAACACAGGTTCTGGTCAGGGTTAGGGAAGCCCTACATGATCCACAAACTCCTTCTCTAGTACCTGTTACAGTTTACCACAGGTTTGGAGATGAGGAAACCCACCCACCTCCCTTGTGCTGCTGGTCCTATAGAGGAAAGAAGGGAGACTAGTGGTTTTATTATACAGAGGTGTCAGGTGTGGGGTACTAAACACCTTAGAAAAATATTTAATTTTATAAAACCCATTTCTGAACTCCCTGTGCTACAAGGGGATCATTTAAAATATACAAATTTATTGATGTTAGTCATTTAAGGGCCAGTCCCAGGTCACAAGTCAAGCTTAGAGATTGTTAGAATCTAAACTGTATCTTTTAAAGGGGCATCCATCCACTCATCACAGATCTTATATAGATGTAGAGCGCTGAATCACCTATTGGCTCCTTATATCTTGGAGTCTTGTGGTGAGATCACTACTGGTAAAAATGAGGTATCCTTCCTGTTTGTTATGTTTTGGGGAGAGCAAACTGGCCCCCATCCAGTAAGTGTCAGTGCCAGCAACAACCCCCATAGAGGTTAGGACCCATAAAATCCTCTGGTCAGTGCCAAGATCAGGATAAATTCCTAGTTAGTGGTAGGGCCAGCAATGACTCCCACAGTAAGCTGTCGGGGCCAGCAATGACTCCCACAGTAAGCTGTCGGGGCCAGCAATGACTCCCACAGTAAGCTGTCGGGGCCAGCAATGACTCCCACAGTAAGTTGTCGGGGCCAGCAATGGCTCCCAAAGTAAGTTGTCGGGGCCAGCACTTAACCCCAAGTGCACATCTGGGCCAGCAAAAACCTTCAGCAATAATTCCTAGGTCCCAGCAGTGACCAATTTCCTTGGTTGTTCCTCCCTTCCTCTTGTTCCTCATCGCTCTTCCA
>NW_027324093.1:0-1235 GCF_032062135.1 Pyxicephalus adspersus | reverse complement strand
CCTGAGAATCCGCCACGTGGCGAAATGCATCAAAAAGAGGAGTCAACTATATATCCTCAGAACTTACAGCAAACTTTTGGATAGTAAATGCATCTCTGTTTATATATGTTTTCCTTTATACATGTTTTTTTTACCAGTAGCCCAGTCAGGCTATGTCATGCTTAGTATTTTATCCTCATACATTTCATGAATTACCTATTTGAGTTGCCAAAAAGCCGTTAATCTCTCTTTCTCCCAAATACTGTTCAGGCAAAACTCCATTTAATCAGGAAGACTTCTTAGTTGTCCTTACAGAGGCCTCCCCTGGAATGGCTCCCATTAGCACTTTATTCCACCATTTTTAAGTGGCTCAGACCATCTTTAAGTATGTCTTTACGGATTAGTATTCCCCTTTTCTGTTAAGACTTGCTTTGCTAGGCCTGTGAGCACTTTTTGATATTTCCAGTATCAGGCACATTTCCCAGATTTATAAGGCTGCCACCTGGTCTTTTTTTCACATCTTCTTTAGGTTCTACCAGGTTGACATTTCAGCTTCATTTGATGCCAGCTTTGGGTGTAAGGACCTTCGAGCAGCTTTCTGAGCTACACACTTACTTTACTTACTCCCCTTTCGTTATGTTGGGCTTTTTTGGTTGTTGATTGTTCCCAGTTTTAACTACCCCTCAGTTTAATGATATACTACATCCCTTTTTGGGCCGGTGAAACATTTTTTTTTCCAAAATCTATTGGGGGACACAGGTCACACCCCCTGGTGTTTATGATCATGCATTGGTATTCCTTTCCATCAAATTTATGCTAAGGAAAATAGGAGGGGTTATTCGGGGTTGAAAAATGAATATTTATAGACCTACTACTGGCTTCTTCACTCATAACCTCATCACACAGACGGCTCCAATACTTTTCTAGAGCTGACCCCACTCTCTGGAATGGTCTTCCTCGTCCTAATCGGCTTGCTCCTACTTTATGCTCATTTAAAAGAGCGCTCAAAACCCATTTTGTCTTTTGAAACCATCACTACTTCCCAGCACTACATATCCCCTCTCCTATTGTGTGTTACTTCCCCACCTATTTGATTGTAAGCTCTTCGTGGCAAGGTCCTCTCCTCCTGTGTCAACATCCGTATTCGTCTGTCATTTGCAACCCCTATTTAATGTACAGCGCTGCCTAATATGTTGGCGCTATATAAATACTGTTTATTTTAATTATTATTATTATTATTATTAATAATTCCAATA
>NW_027324092.1:0-1236 GCF_032062135.1 Pyxicephalus adspersus | reverse complement strand
TGGTTCTAAATGCTGCTGTTTACTTTACAGGGTTTATTACATGTGTTTATGACTGTGATGTTGGTTTTTAATGCACATAAAATATTTTAGGACACTATTTGTTTCAGAATCTTTTTTTTCTTCATTTCCCTTCTCTAAAAAACTGGTCCAGTGCGTCTTATGGTCCGAAAAATACGGTATATTCTTATCATCATAAAAACTGGTCATTTATAAAACATTGGGCATAATATACAAATCAATGTTTGATTTCAAAGAAACTTAAATACTTATGTATACCTTTTTTTATAGCTGAAAAATTAAATGTGACATCATCTGTTTTAAAATTTCATATACATCACTGGTCACCAACCTTTCCGGGCCTGGTAATATAGAATAACATTTTGCCACAGCCTGGGTAGAGGGGTGGTATGCATACTGCTCTGCTATTCTCAGCTCCCCCTGCTCTCAGCACAATAGCGGAGAACAGCAGAATAGTGTAAGATAGCTGGTGTGCTGTCAGGAATGGCAGAGAAGTGTAATCCTTACATACATTGCTCTGCTATTCTCAGCAGCCCTTGTGTAAGTGTGAGGTGGGTTGCCCATGCTCCTGCTATTCGCACTCCTACTGTCACACTGACTATCTGCAGCGCTCCCGCTTCCTTCACTCCTGCCTCCTTTCATCTGTGACCCGCAACTCACTGGCCACAGACCGCCACCGATTGGAGCTGGGGAATTGGGGACCTCTGATAAAAATCATCTAGGAAAAGAATTATAAAATATATGCATAGAGCCCAAGATAATAGAAGAAAAAATGTTATATAGCAAGCAGTGTTCATTTTTTGCATGTTTGGTACAGTTTAGTAGTAAGCCAGCTACTACTAAAATGATCATCTCTGACCAGTAATACTGTATACTTATTTTTGTTCAATGTAGAAATGAAGCAGATTGAATTCCTAATGGAAAAGAATAATCATTGCATAATTGAGTTATTATTTTTTTGACTTTCACATATTTATATATTTGCTGTCTTTTTTATGAAAAAAGTAAAAATAAGTAGCTCAGTTACTGGAATAACCATTATTTTTGCTTAACAACTGTAAAGATATGGAAGCTGATTTACTTAAACAGATATGTGAATGTTCTTTGCTAATTTTTTCCTCCCCAAAATGCCAAGTTACATGGAAGATCGCCATTGGAGTGATTAGTGGAGTGAGAGAAGCAACAGCAGACCTTAGAACATTTGGGGGGGGGGGGGGG
>NW_027324091.1:0-1236 GCF_032062135.1 Pyxicephalus adspersus | reverse complement strand
GAAGTAGAACAAGAAGCCAATCAGATATGCTGCAGTTTTGCAGCTTATTCTGTATGGGGCTATACAGCATTTAGGAACAGGAGGGAATATTTTAGTTTTAGTGCAGTTCCTAGGCTTTGCTTGTTACAACCCCCCCCCCCCAAAAAAAAAGTTTTTTAATACACGGTTGTTATTGTTTTTACAGTTTTCAAAGAGTAGGAATTTTATGATCTTTCATTTTGTAATCATGCTTCCCGTAATGTTTTAACATATGTTCCTATGATGCAAATGATCAGTATTTACCTGAATAGCTCTATATTAAGCGGATGAGTAATTCTCAGCTGACACTGTGTGACTTTGTATTCTATCACATAATGTGTAATGGATGAATGACAAATTTGCAAGATGTTAAAAATACATCTCTGAATTCAGGCTCTCTCATTCTACTGCTTATGTAAAGGTGCTGGTTGGATTACACATTCATCTGCTACATTTAACAAGTCTGAAGAATATGAATAATCACTCATATACATGTTTTTTTAACTTTACAGAATTGTACGCTTGTCTCTGTCTGTCAGCCACTCGGATTCCTTTTCTGAAATGTGACAGGGGTATCTAATGAATTGTAATATCCTGGGTTGTAATTAGAGAATAGTGTCCTAGTTGTAAAAAAAAAAATCATTTTGTTTTTAAAAAATGGTCCCTGGAATTCATAGCTGGCAGTGGTACTGAATATATATACTGCATACATACAGGGTTCATTGAAGCATATCAATCCTAAAATGCAATGACTGAAATAGATATTTCAGGCTATTTTCACTTTTTGATATATGTAGCTGCAAGAGGATGTGGTTGGAGGATAATTATGTCTGAACAATCATGTGCAAGATCTGAAAAGGGAGAGAAAAGAGAAGTTTACTGCTTAGTGACATGCTCATAAATATAATACTTGGAGAATTAAACAGGGAGAAAAATATTGCAGAAATGACTAATTGCTTGCAAAACCTAAAATTAAAAGTAAGCTATGGATTCAAATTAAGAATATGTTTTTTTCATATTTTCATATTTCATATTTTTATTTTTATGTTTTTAATTAGGAGTCCAGGTTTAGTTCGTCTTACTGATGAAAACAGAATGTGTACCCTAAAATTAGTAACTAAATCCATTCATTGCTGATTGCCATTCACATTGGATATATTAGAAATATATACTGCGTGTATATATATATATATATATATATATATATATATATATATA
>NW_027324090.1:0-1236 GCF_032062135.1 Pyxicephalus adspersus | reverse complement strand
AAGATTACCAGATACATAGCATCTTTTATATCCTGGTAAGTGTATAACATTTACTTTACCATGCCCCATCCATGTGCCATGCTACCAATCAACTGATTTATAGTAGATTGCATTAACAGTTTTTTGATCATCAACTTTTTTGTGCTATTTAACAACTGCGTCACAATTGGTAGAGGTTGGATCGTTTAAATCTGAACAGAATACAGCTCAAATTAGATCTGTTCCACCCTCAGACTAGAGCCCACAGAAGTTTGGATATCCTGCATGGGGGCAGAGGTGTGTACACTCATCCAATGATACTCTGCCATCTTGGCACCACTTTCACTTTTACAGAGGGCTGCCGCCAACATCAGGGATGGAATCAGTGAAACCCGCCATGATCTAATGGGAGAACGGACTTTAGAGAAAGTGCTTGGGAACAGTGTAATTGAAATGTGAATTGTGAATTGTAATTGATGCTATGGCCACTTTTACAGTCCACACAGTAAAGATTTCAAGATGTCTTACTAATGATAAATATGTCACACTCAATATTATAATGCCTTGGCAATCAATGTGTTATCAAGAATTGTATTCTTAGAACTAAACTACACACAGATATAGAAGACACAAATTCCTCTATTCTAACTCTTCTTTGCCACATATCTTAGTTAAAAACATCTTAAAATTCTTAAAACACATAGAAAATCATTTAAAAGCTGTATGGGTATTTATAAGCGTATAAAATTAAAGTCAATGTATGCTTATTTTTTATTGTTAAAGTGGAAGTAAAGAAGAAGTTTCTTCAAGCCTGTCAAATAATTCAAATTCCATAAGAACAATGTGTGATTATTGCATACAAGCTGTGAGAAAACATTTGTAAATATACCTTATTTGTTATTGCTTTAATTCTAATGTATTTATATTTTTTCACCTTTACAAAAATTGGCATGACTTGCAGAAGAAGTTTTTGCTAATCACAGCTGAGGTTGTGGGTGATCTTAGGGGTGTGAGCTCTTTCTGCAGCCTCTTGGAACTCATTAATGACCAAGACAAACTCTGCATTTGTTACTTTTTGCATATCAAAGCACAGCTAGCTCCAGTTAATGAATGTCTAGGCTCAATAAAGATTTTTTTTTTTGCTTTGCTTGTGATTAACTCACGTTACTCATTGCTTACTCTGTTTTATACACTAGAAAACTTGAAATATGAAAATGAAATAAATAGAGAAGATGATGATGGAAGCTGCTGGAAATC
>NW_027324089.1:0-1237 GCF_032062135.1 Pyxicephalus adspersus | reverse complement strand
ATTAAAGCAAAGTAAAGATACCAGAGACTAATAATCCAGGGAACATCCAATTGCCCCAGGGAATCAGGAAGGATTTTTTTTTGCCCTGTTGGAGCAAATTGTACCAGGGGATTAGTTTGCCTTCCTCTGGACCAACTATGTCTTATAGGGTTTTAAATCTGGGATATGTTTATTTCCCTAGTGGTTCAACTTGATGGACTTGCCTCTTTTTTAACTGATTTACAATGTAAATATGGCTAAGTAAGGGGAGAAGATGAAAGTCTGGAAAGTTTTTTATATTCTTTATCAGTGGCTGCTGAGCTGCACAGTAACGCTATGCTCATACAGGTGGTGAGGTTGCAGAACACTTACTGCTTCCTTTTGCCAAAAATTTGCTGCCTTTAGGGAACCGCTGCATGTAGCTTCTCCCGCCAGCAGCCTCAGAGAATGAAAAAGATCGGGGGTAAGTGGTACCAATACCGCTGCCAGCTGTCAAATGTGCAAACTCTGGTTCTTTAAGAACTAGTGCTGCAGAGCGAGTGACCAGAAGGCTGGCAAAGTGTCAGTTGCCAAGAGCTGTGGGGGATCGGTTAAAACTGCCCTGATAATACCAAAATGGAAGGAAATTAGAAAAAAGTTAAAGGTATTGGTACATACTTCATCTAACCAAATATATACTTTTGCAAATTCCTTCTGGCTTTCATTTCAACCATACAATAGTCATCTAGTGATGAGGGGCTCGTAGGAGAAACCAGTTGGTGCTGTGGGGCAACCCAAAGTTTGGCACTCCCCAAGTGTTGGTTTCTTAGACTTTGGGGATTCCTCACCAATGGAGCAATGTGCTCTGATACAGGTGACGGAAAAGTTTTTTTGCTTTTCTCTATTTATTTTATTTCTAAAGAAGCAGTAGAGCCACAGCAATGCCATCACACTGCTTTAAGAAATGACACCTTCATTTCTACACCATAAAATATCATTTTGTTCTACCTGGGTTTCCTATTAAATTATTCTTCATCATAGAACGTCCAATGGCTATGTGCGCCAGCCCCTTTTTGCCGGGTGCACCACTGACACTTTTTTTTTTGTAACCACCCCGCTGTTTTTGGGTGGTTACTGAAAGTGTTGGGCCACTATACAGGGGCTGCCTGCCACCCACCCACAATTATTTCTCACCCAGTTTTGACAAATGCCTGGGTTTAACACTGCTATCATTTGACACTGTAAAAGCAAAGCAGCCAAGTAAAAATGGAGATTTTTT
>NW_027324088.1:0-1237 GCF_032062135.1 Pyxicephalus adspersus | reverse complement strand
GCGGGATCGCGGTATCGGGTGAGTATGATTTTTTTTAATTACCAGTATATTTAACATGTATTCGGTGTATAAGACGCACCCACTTTTCCCCCCCAGTTTTGGGGAAGAAAAAGTGCGTCTTATAGTCCGAAAAATACGGTACACACATACATACATACATACAATTTTTTATATATATAGATCCGATGTGAAAACATGTGTGAATTTGTAAATTGACCCATTGGTATCATATACCCACGGGTTGACGATACCAATGAGGTAAGCTTCAGATCTAATTTTTTATTTGATGTTCTGATAAAGCACATACCTGTTATATCATGTCTTTCAACTTTATGCAACAAAGAAAAATATAACTTGGTTGAACTTGTTTGGGTGTTTTTCTTTGATTTACTAACTTTAGTCATCAATTGAAGATAATTCCATCAAATCACTTCTACGGGGTTCTTTAAATAAAACAACTGGTATATCAAACTTCAGATCATTGTGTGTATGGCTTGTACAATCTCAATGATTTCTAATTGTCATTCGTGAAATTATCCTGTGTGTGGCCAAAACTCTGAACAACAGCCGGGAATGTTCAGGTCATTAGGAATAACATTAAAGAACAACATAAAAAGGACTTGTACAGGTGTTGGGTGCAGAAGCCTTTTTACCACAAGAAACATCTGGTCTACATTCCTGTTTACTCCACCACCCTTTTAGCAGGGATAGGTGGGGTGGTGATAACCAAGTGTCATAGTGCCATTGACAGAACGAAATAAGTAATAAGGGCATGCCAGCCACACATTTCTGTTAGGAAAAGTTAGAAGATGACAAACATCACATGAGTTGCATTCTGACAAGTTTTATAGGGGAAGACCGCCAAACCAAATGCAAGGTCTATAGGTCCTCCAACATGACCCACTGCACATTGTACAGAGCACTCGGCAATATGAATTGTCTTTGGTAATAATGTGGAACAAATGTAAACCAGGAAGGATAAAGTCAGAAGTGATTTCAGAGGATTTGTATGGCAAGCTAGGCAGCTACTGTTTCAGAATAAACTGCAAGCCATGGTAGTTTCTTTTTTTTTTTTTTCCGTTTTTTTTTTTATTTTACACTTGACACTTGTAATAAATAGGTCAGGAATATCAGTGTTCTGTACCCCATGAAGTGGGTCACGATGGATAATATAATCATTGCCGATGGTGAGGTTAGTTGACTATTCATCTATATGATGTTAAGGCTTATTTCTTTT
>NW_027324087.1:0-1237 GCF_032062135.1 Pyxicephalus adspersus | reverse complement strand
TTATTATATTATTACACAATATTTATATAGTGCCAACATCTTACGCAGCGCTGTACAAAGTCCATAGTCATGTCACTAGCTGTCTCACTTTCTACTGTCCCTGCCATAGTCATATGTCTTTAATACAGTCCAAAGTCAATTTTTTGGGTGGAAAGTTAATAAACCTAATTGCATGTTCTTAGAATGTGGGAACACACGGAAACACGGGGAGAACCTGCAAACTCCATGCAGATAGTGCCCTGGCCAAGATTTGAACCTGGGGCCTAGCATTGCAAAGGCCAGAGTGCTAACCACAGAGCCACTGTCACATTTAACTATGATAGTATCACTCACATGTTCTTAACGTCCTTTTTTTAATTTAGCTGTAGGTCCCCCTAATTACACAACAGCCTTTGTATATCTCCCAAACCTAATGTATATAACAGCGGGATTAATTCTGCTCCACGGCAACCTTAAACACAGATAAGATTACTAAACTTTTGTGACATTAGGTGAACTTCTACTTCTAACATCTTGTAAATGTTACTAGTATGTTGTCTATGTATTTCAGAATAGGCTGCCCTAAGGTTAACTCAAGGATCATCAAAAAAAAAAAGCCCGGATGTTGGTGGACTTACAGTGAACAGGTGTGCCTTGGTGGACCGAGTCAGAGGTACTGAACCATAACCAGACCTAACAGCTGCAGACTCTTTGGGTGAGAGACAACTGACAGTAAAGAATTTCATCCCTCTGCCAGAACTACTTAGCAAGCTTTAAAAAGAGAAAATAAGTGTTAGAAATGTTAATGTTCCCAGAGTAACTGCATAAAGATTGTGCATAAAAAAAAACTCAGTTTAACAAAAAAAATATTGTTTTAAAAAGATGAGGAGCTGAAATGTTTTAATACATTAAACTTAGCTCACTTACTAGTAATGTAATGAAAGCACATGTTTATTCTCCGGTCTAACACCCTGAAAAAATTGTGTTGGTGGTCTCACCCTTAATTAAATTATGATGAGTGATAAATTAGCCTACAAAAAGCAGAATATTGTTGCATGGTAGAAGGGATTTTCCTGCTTTAAAAGGGGCAGCAATAACATGATAAGCAGAAATGGCGACACTCAGGTCGTATTTTTTTCTTTTTTTATACTGTTAGAACAAGGTGTATTTATATTATAGTGATAAGGTAACCAACACAATAACAATATAAATTGGATTCACAACAGTTATATTACTACTGCACATAGTTTTTTTTTTT
>NW_027324086.1:0-1237 GCF_032062135.1 Pyxicephalus adspersus | reverse complement strand
TGGATGGATTAGAACTTAGACAGATGGCAGACAATGCAATGTGTAAAAGGAGCTTCTGTAACCTAAAAAGGAAAATAGCCGTGTTAAAGAGGAATATAGTGTATTTGCAGTAGGGGTGCATTTTGAGCTATTAGTCTTTTTTTCCCATAGGGCTGGTTGGCATGGACATTTTTCCAACATTTTTAGCCAGAAGTTAGCTGGCAGCTGACATCTTACCTGTCTGTGTTGCTCTGTCATTATAATTATTGAGATATTTATACAGTCTGTTTAGATTAATAGTCATCAGATGTTCATCAACTGCCGTGGTAGATCATGTTCTCAGGCAAGTGGTAAGTACACTGCTCCACAACCATCCATCTGAACCAGACTGTAAAAGTAGGAAACTTCAATGTAGAACTAAATGCTCCAATAGATTTGTTACTCTGTTAATATTTCTAGAAACAGAATCTTTACAATCTTTACGGCAATTTTACAAATAGATACCTGAAACCATTCTTGATATATTGGGAGCAGAAGATAAGTGATAACTTTTCCCTAGTTTCTATTTCGCTACTGGTTGAACTTGATGGATTTATGTCTTTTTCAACCTGACTTACTATGTAACTACGTAATTAAACAAACCAGGAAAGCCCTGCCTGGCAGATGATTATTGGCAAAAAACATTTTGTACGTGTAAGGAACTTACCCGCCCTGCGAGCCCGCGGTGTCCCTGGGAATCCCAGCTGCAGAGGGAGACGCCGCTGTAGCAGGCAGCATGGCCGAGGCTGCTGCTCTACTCACAGCTTGTCTCTCTCTGCAGGCGGAGGGATCCGTCCTGGCCAAACTACTGTTTAGCCAGGCAGCAGCCCTTGCATCCCTTTAGATGTGGTTACTGAATCTCCTGCTCTCAGCACTCCTTTGCATATGCAAAGTAGTGCACGTCCTAGGGGTGCTGTGGGAAGAGGTGCGCGTGCTACAATGCGTCCCTCTTGTACCCCCCAAAGCGCGTGGCACTCGGCTGCCTCGCCCCGGGGCGGACATAGTCAGTTTGAATTCCCTGCGGCCAATCGGCCGCAGGGGATCAGTTAGTCTCCTATCAGACGGCGCCAGGTGGCGCAAGGCCATTGGTCACTCTGGCCATTTAAGGAGAGCCTGTCCTGTACACCATTGCCTGCTATAGCCTCTGTTAACACAGTGTGCTTGGGTGCGTCCTTGTGTTGGTTTAAAGTTTATCTGCTTTGTCATCTCCATAGTGACC
>NW_027324085.1:0-1237 GCF_032062135.1 Pyxicephalus adspersus | reverse complement strand
TTATTGTTTTGAGATGTGGGTTCTGTATTTGTTTGAAAGCAGTGACAACACTCATGTTTATGCACATTTAAAGCCAAAAGGTTTGAAAAGGATAGCTAAAACTGGTACATTGTTTCCCCATGGGCTGTTCTTCTTTTAACTGGCTGTGTCCCATATGGGGTTTTTATTCTTCAGCTCCAGAGACACAAGAAACCTCCCCAAAATAATTTTGGTTTCTTTTCTCCTAGACAGTTGTTACTGGAACAGGTGTATATCTTGGAAGATTTTTTTTCTTACCTCTCATTCAGAAAGAACTGTTGTAATGTAATTCCTATCTATTTTTGCCTCAGTGACAATGGTCACCCTAACAAAGGAAGCCCATGAATCTACTTAGTGGGGTAACAGATAATGCAAAAGGTGTTAACCCTACTACACTCTTGAACAAAAAATGGCTTTAGTTGTAGTTTAAGAAATACCTTTGCCAACACTGCTCTAGAAGTACCATGCAGCCCATGAGGCCATGAAGGACAGCTTTTATTTGAGACTTTTCACTTAGGTGTTTGGCTTTTTGACAGGTTCATGTTAAGATCGTTGCATTGCTGAAATGACTTTCCTTTTTTATTGCACAGATACTTGAAAACAAAATGGAAAACAGTTTTCCATTTGTATTGGCAGGAGATCATTGTGTATGATGTGGGATCTTTGTGTGTGCGTTGCTCAGCTACTGTTTGGAAAACTGCCAGATATGAGATCTTTCGTCAGATTGAATGAACGATCTGCTTGTCTATGCTTCCCAATGGAAGACAGAAATCCTTAAAATAAATGTGTGACATGTGTGCAGTACAGATCAAACGAGACTGGGTTGTGAAATGTACATGCTGAACCTGCTGTAATTAATACTAATTAATTATAGGGTAATGTCTAACATTCTACAAGTGCTTTTCTGGGCACACAGGAAACTAGACTGTATTGTTGCAAAACAAATAGGACACCCTGCCAAAAGTCAATAATGAATTAAGGAAAAACTCCCCTAACTGGGAATTCTTAATGACCATGTTGTAAAAGCTTGAAATAGACACGTTTTCAGCTCTATAATTGCTGAATGAGCTCATGACTTTAGACAAGAGGGAATGGATGACAGATGTCTTTTAAAAGTTAAGGAAGGAGCGAGTGACTTTTATTGACAAGGACATAGGGTGTAAACTCAGACAAAAAAATAAGCAGGAATAGGAACAATCTTAGAAATTGCTCCTGAACT
>NW_027324084.1:0-1238 GCF_032062135.1 Pyxicephalus adspersus | reverse complement strand
GAATTACCATTGAAAGAAACTTGAAAGGAGCGGTCAGACAGATAGGAAGCAAACCAAGAGAGAGCAGTGTCACTGATACTATTGGAGTGCATGATTTGTATTAGAAGGGGATGATCAACAGTGTCAAAAGCAGAGGAAAGATCAAGGAGAAGGAGCAGGAGAGGTTGCCTAAGCAAACCTGCCGGGATGGAACAGCTTTTATGGAATGTTCGCCAAATAATGAGTATCAGGAAAATACCCCCAGCATTAATAGCCATGCTGGTAACTCACAATAATTCAATCACCTGAAACATGACAAGGCGGAGGTTGATTCAAGAACAGTATAAAAGTTGAAAGTTTGTTGAAAAACACCCTGCTTTAAAATCTCATGGTGCCAGAATGTCTGCAACAGGTGTTAATACTACTAATACAATTTACATGACCAAGATTGTAAACTGTAGGTGAATCCTTAAAATAGGGATGTCTATAACAACATTAAATGTAGGTGAGAGCTGCTTTCCTAACTTTGAAGTTTGTTTTTATTTTTTTGATGCATACACATGACTGGAATGGCAATACAGATGTCAAAACATTGACTGGGGTTTTAACTGTTTTCTTACTAAAATAAATATAATAATACTAATATTATCTTTAGCTACAGTTTAACCCTTCCTCATAACTCCAACTTTGATCCTAAAAACTAATGTTCACCCCTAACACTTCACATTTCACCTAAACTTTCAGCTCCCAATATTGAGATCTAACAGCATGGAGTTCTTGCTCTGAAACAATACTGTTATGCACAGAATGAACAATGGCTAAATAAATGCTTTATTAGTTACTTAAATTTATATGAGAAAGAGGTTTAGGACATGACCTTCTGCTTTGCATATGCAACAATCACCAGAAAATAGCTGACAAATGCTCAATATACTGCATCTCCTTCAGGAATATGACAAGCAAAAAGGGTAGCTGGAGTGTTAAACCGTATATATTAAAGGCCCTTGAAGCGCACAAATGAGAAAAGTAGATGCCTTTCTTGGATATCTGTAAGTGGAATGGTTACATTATGCATAGAATTCCTCCCACATTCCAAAAACATGCAGTTAGATCAATTAGCTTCCCCCAAATAAATTGACCTTAGACTGAAATAATGACTATGGTGGGGACATTAGATTGTGAGCCCCTTTGAGGGTTAGCCAGTGACATGACTATGGACTTTGTACAGCGCTGCATAATATGTTGGCAATATATAAATA
>NW_027324083.1:0-1238 GCF_032062135.1 Pyxicephalus adspersus | reverse complement strand
GATCATAATGAAAGTGAAGGGGAGAGAGCTTAGCCGCTCCGTTTTTCTCCCCCTTCCTATAGGGCAGAACAGCGTTGTATGTACACCGCTCATTCATACATTGAGCAGTCTTTTTCCGTTGGAAAGGATTGTGAAGGGTCCTTTCCAACGACAAATATTGCACATGTGTATGCAGCCTTAGATTTCACACTGCAAATACACAGGAGTGCCTTGGTATTCTCACATACCAGGAAACGTATAGCCATTTTGCAAGAATTCCAGACAAAGTATCACTTTTTTCAGGGTACTGCTCAGACACAATAACATATCTAGCTAGTTTCTAGAAAGTAACATTTTCTATGTTATGCATTCAGGGCCTCTTAGACTAACCCCCATAGGGGACACCTCTGAGTATGGGGTAACTGTGTGCACATGTGACTCCCATAATGCTATACTCATTGCCCTAGAGTACGGTCACATAGAACATGAAGGCTTGAACAGGAATTTCAGAACAGCAGGTTCGAGCAGCAGGGGATATATCCTCCAAAATCTGACAAATGTTGTCCTTTTACTTAACAATGGTTCTGATGCAATTTGATACCCAATTTAACTTTTTTACTATAAAAACTATATTAGGGCAATTTTTAAAGCAACAGCTAAATATGAACCAAAATCACAAACAGCTGTTTGACTGCAACACGTGATGATAATTTTATATTGATATTTAGGTTTTTTAAAGTTTTTGTAAACCCTTTAAATATTTTTTTAAATCTTGGGCTGCTGAAAATGCTATTGAAAGATTTTTTTGTTCTATAGGTACAGAAAATACTTATTTGTTTTATAAAGATATCTTGTGAGCTGATGACTTCCCATGCTTTCTGACTATGTACAAGGAGGGTTTGTGGAGATAGGATCAAGGAAGGAGATTAGGAAACATCTGAGTTCTTTGGAATCTATCAGAAATTACGTAGGCAGGGCTCACACCACGTGTTTGCCAATTCAAAGCTCAAAAAACACTGCTGTTGGGTCAAAGGAGAACACTATATTTCTACAGGCATATTACTATATTATCAGTTAATTCTCTTAATTATCTGTACCATATTTGAAGGTACAATCCATTGAAAAATGTATCGCACAGATGTTAGGGAAAATTTTTTTTACAACACTTATGTAATACATAGATGAGGTTTTATGAAGAGGGCAGGCTTCCCCATGTGCCACTAGGGTACCTTATTTTCTAAACATTTAAAACATTTGCA
>NW_027324082.1:0-1238 GCF_032062135.1 Pyxicephalus adspersus | reverse complement strand
AGGACTGAACATTTGCATAAAATCTCTTTAACAAAGTCCTCAATTGCAGCAAGCACCTGAGAAAGTTTCTAACATTGCCCCACACTATCCAATAATTAAGACATTTCTGGAAATACTCTTTAATATTTTCACAACAACAAAAGGTGAAACATGATTTGTTTATTTGGCAACAGCTGCAAATTTTTTTTCTTCAGTTTTAATGAATCAGCCTGCGGAGCCAGCCACAGATCAGAATAATGTTTCTCAACCAGGGTTCCTCTAGAACAGGGGTGTCAAACTAAGAGGGCCAAAATTGAAAACTTGGAGTCGCAAGCCAACCTTGAAATTTTTTGAAAGAATTGAGAAAATGTTTCCTTCTCATTAGATATAAACCCTTTTCATATGGAAACAAAGAGGTTTTGCTTCACATTCAATCTAGAACAAGCTTATAATAGAGACAGAGGCATAAAAAATCTTTTTCAATTTTATTTAAGAAAAAATCCACGTATGCCACTTATCTTATGCCACTTTCTCTATTTGTAGCCTTCTGAGTTAAATTTCAATGGTAACTTTTTTTGCACAGGCTAACAATAATAATAACAATTTTCTTCTATGAAAATTTAACTATTCAAGTCCATGGCTTTGAGTAGCAAGGAAAACTATGGCTGGGGGGAGTGCTGGAAATGCCAGACGCAGCCAATGCGAAGCTAAATCTTATGAGTGGCCCGTCTCTGAAACTCCCTCTTTATTGAAATAGCGCCGCTACTAAAATTCCGGCATTATTTGCGTCTATAAAACAGTCCAATGTGGGGCCACGCATAAGCAGAGAGCCTGTTGGTCTATAGACGCGAGTGATGGCAAGAATTGTAGTAGCGGCACTATTTCAATACAGCGGCGGGCCAGCTGCAGTTCATATTTAGGATTCCTTTGGGGGCCAAAAAAAGGACATTGGGGGCCAGATTTGGCCCCCGGGCCAGAGTTTGACACCCCCCTGCTCCTGAAGTTACTAGGGGACACCAATGATCTCTTTGGCTATCTGTAAGGATGACAATCCACTGGCCAGCAATGTAGGAGACATTCTTCCCTCTGAACACCACACCAATATACTTGGAGTTGTGTATATAGTAATTATAGTAGGAGTTCCCTGAAGACCTGAAAGTTATTCCCCCATGTTGAAAAGAAGTGGAGAAACATTGTATCAGAAGGATGTAAAGAATAAGTAAGTAGGAGACATCTCTTAGCACAACCGGAGAATGAGG
>NW_027324081.1:0-1238 GCF_032062135.1 Pyxicephalus adspersus | reverse complement strand
CTGTTGTTCCTATTGCCGCTTGTTGGAGCCTTGTTGATCTCCAGTATGTGAATGATGCCCTGGAGTTGGAGGAGACAGAAACGTGAGCTGATAATATTTAGGAAATGTTGGCCTGTACCTATAGGTAACCCAGGGCAGCTTATTTCCTCTTTAAATTTATGGCACATATTTATGTCATGTCCAATAATCATATTGTCACAATATTATTAGCCAGTTTTCTGTGGTCGGTAATCCAGGAGATGGGTTCTGCTTTAGATGGCAACGGTTGTGTACTTACAGACTCTAGAGCATTTTTGCCAGACCAGGGTTTCTCCAGAGGTTGCTAGAAGTTCCTTGAGTAATAAGTAGTTTGTGCCCCTCAGGTCAGTTTATTTGACTTCCATTGATCTTTTTGCGTATCTGTAGGGGTGGCGTTCTTCCCAATGGCCAGCAATGTAACAAACAGTCTTTCCTCACTAATACACTGTGAGCTGTGGATATAGTAATTATAATGAAGACATTATTTCAAAGGTTCCCCATGTTAAAAAGGTCAAGAAAGGTTGCTCTAGAGATTTAATAATTTTTTTTATGCCCATGATAAACCAATGCATTAGGAGTGCCTATACAGTAGAGTTCAGTACACCAGCATTTTAGATCAAGTTAAGTAAGTTTCATGGGTTGTGGACCCTTTATCTATGGGTGTGGACTCGCTCCGAAGCCCAACCCTGGAGCTTTATGTCTTCAGCAGTAATGACCCTAACATCCCAGGGCTCAATTCACAAAGGGGATTCTGAAAAAGTTGCTCAGATCCTATCCAGGATCTGAGCAACTTTAGGAAACATTGAGATATCATTTTCCACAATAGAGATAATTAACTTAAAAAGATCAGCAAAATTTAAACATGGATAGATCACTACATGATGAACACATTCTGATTCAAGCACTCTTCAAGTTATCTCTCAGATATCTAGTTCACTCTCATCACAACCTGCCCAATCTCCCATTGCAGGCTTAGACCTGCGATGGGAGAGTGGGCAAGTTCTGGTATCATGACGTCACTCTGGGGGAAGTTTCTTTCCCTTTGAGTGACACATAGGCAGGGGTGTAGTGGGGCGGGCACGTTTGCATAACAATGATGTGCATGCGCTCTCACCATGAATAGTACCTTGCCCCCTCTTCTTTATTTACAACTACACCCCTGTCTGCAGTGGAGAGTTCAGTCCTGATGGCCCTAAAAGCCCATTTAGGTGGAAAGGTCA
>NW_027324080.1:0-1238 GCF_032062135.1 Pyxicephalus adspersus | reverse complement strand
CAGGGAGACACAGAGGAGAACTTCAATAAACTGGAATGGTGAGTTGTGCTTCAAGTCCATTCAATAAGTCTGACCCAGTGTATTATCATGTGTTACAGGCAGCACAATAAACCTTCCACAACCAGTTTGATGTTGTGGAACAAGGGAAAGCTAATGCATGTGACATAGTGCCTACTGTAAAAATCTACACACAAAAATAAAGCCACATCGTACCACAATAGTGTCAAAGAAAAGACACCGTCTATGGTTAGATTCACACTTCTCTACCTCAATTTGTTACTACACGTTTTAAAATGCAGGATTTCCTACATTAATGGGTATAAAAACCCTAACAAAGAACTTGTCTCAATGGTATATTAAATCCACCAGTGTTTTGTTATATGTGTTTGATAGTTTCAAACCAAAAAAAATTGTTAATGCTACAAGAAATCCACTGATGTTTGGTGATGCACTGTATTAGTTAGTACCATGGAATACATAGAAACCTTTCCAGTTTTATGGAAATTAAGATGGGGTGTTCTTTAGTCCCCATACACCTCCAGTTCTAGGACGACAGTGCTAATAATTCATTGATAGACTACAGTGAGTCAAATATGAATACAGTATGGTTAAACTCCATTCGTATTTAAATCTTGTTGGTTAGCCACCCCTAAAAGTTGCATATGATAATTTTTTAGTTGTAGAGAAAAGAAGAGGAGTTTTACGTGGCTAAGATAAAAAATGTATTTTTACAGTGTAACATGAAACTTAAATACAGTAATACATTAATATTGTCAGTTACCAACTCCAATTAATTATCATGGGGTTGGGGTAATCATCTAGACAGCAAATTGCTAATTCAGTATAAATTACTGGGTGTTTTAGCTGTGGGGGTTGTTTAACGTCTTGTAACCCAACATGTTTCGCCTATTAGCTTCTTCAGGGGTATATAGATGCGTAACGATTGGTTACTAGTCTTTACAAATGGAAATGATAGACTGTAGATAACTTTAAATTGAAACTGAATGATTGATGAGACACTGCATAAAATGATATGCAAAGAAGAAACTTGTCTATTGCATCCACCAGGGGGTTAATAGTTGAATACAGGAGTATTTATATGAGTAATGTTTGTTCCTAGGACTGGTTGGTAGAATAGCTGAGATATGCTGCATAGGTAGAGAAGTGACAGCCAGAGCTACAGTGAGTCAGTATTGTTACCATATGCATTGTGGTGCTGAAAAATTAATTAAATTAAT
>NW_027324079.1:0-1238 GCF_032062135.1 Pyxicephalus adspersus | reverse complement strand
TTTTAGAAAATCTATTCCTGGTTTGCTGGATCACCCAGCTTCACTGATAAAAGCGAACCCTCTCCAGCCTTGGAAAACTTTACTAAATCAGGGCCAATGACTCTCTAAGTTTTTACTGGTTTGATCGTTGAGCCTTCCAATTAATGGAATGGTCCTTTAATGGAATTGACAGTCTCGTTAAGCAACAGGAAGGTTGAAAATGTACCAAAAATAAAGCTTTGAGTTGGAAAAGGATAATCACACTTATACAAAATTGCAACCATTCATGCTGTCCATCCCCCTGACCTAAAGTAACCTACCCTTCTCCAGCCTAAGATCTATACTTACCTGAAACCTTAATAATAAAATTACCCTGTCTGCAAGGGTTAGAAGCAAGTTTATTACCTAAGCTTTGTACCCCTAATTGCCGGTGCTTTCTCATTCCATCTGGCTCACTGTGGGGGGGACCCCCTGCATCCTAACCATTCAGATCCATTGTCCGTGCTTTGGAGGATGACATTAATACCTGCAGCAACTATGGCAAAGAATGGCCTTTGGAAGAGGTTTTGGGCCAGTGGTTGCACAGAAGAGGAGCCTTCAGGAGTGAGGAAATGACAGAAGTAAAAAGTGCTTTAAGTCTCCCCCAAAAAAAAAAAATTAATTTGTAACTCTTGCAGGACAAAAGAAGCCTTCCTGCAAGGTTGATTTTGGAGTTTATTATTATTTCACAGTATTTAAATAGCACCAGCATAGATCACAGTGCTGTACAAAGTCCATAGTCCTGTCACTAGCTGTCCCTCAAAGGAGCTCACAATCTAATGTCCCTACCATAGTCATATGTCATTAATACAATCTAAGGTCAATTTGGGGGGGGGGGCAATTAACCTTAGCTGCATGTTTTTGGAATGTAGGAGAAACCCCAGAGGACCTACAAACCCCAGAGGAAATCCACACACTTCAAGGAGATTAGTGTCCTGGCCAAGATTTGAACCTGGTACCTAGCAATGCAAAGGCCAGCATGCTAACCACTGAGCCACCATGCTGCTTAGGGTCTGGTTAGTTTAGATATTTGGGTAAACACAAGGTTAAATGAGGGTAAACATGATGGGTCAGCTATATTTAGGACTACATTTATTTTAGTCTTGCTTTCCATGCTAAAAACTCCATGGGAGAACCACCAGTGCTGGAAGAAATTAAAAGCCAATGTACCACATGTGATACTCTCTGCCTTTGGAGTGGGATTTCAGCTGGAATTTAAT
>NW_027324078.1:0-1239 GCF_032062135.1 Pyxicephalus adspersus | reverse complement strand
GGGGAACACCAACAGGGAGGAGAGTGGGTGAGGAGGAGTTACCATTGAAAGAAACTTGAAAGGAGCGGTCAGAAAGATAAGAAGTAAACCAAGAGAGAGCAGTGTCACACTTTATACAACACAATTGCATGTTTCTTTGATCAAAGTAGTGCACCAGGGCACATGTTGCAGGAGAGGTATTTGAATTCTACAGGTGGCACTTTAATTTAAAGATTTTGTTTAGTGACAAAGTTACCTTAATACATAGTCAAACACAAACTCGAGGTAAACCTTGTACTTGCCAACAAATGCATCACAAAATTCTATATTTGAAAAGTCAAATGTAATTTGTCATTTGTTCTCCTGTTCTTTGACTAGTAAACACAGCTACAAAGTTGTTACTGATTTGAGTACAGTGTGTTTTAATACAGGATACATTTTAACCTAATGTGTTAGCACATTGCAACTTATTATTGTTATTTTGTATATAATATTTGTGAGAAACAAAAATGTATAGGTTTCATGAATAATAAGGCCCTTGGTGAAAATTTTACCAAATATTTACCCTAAACTGAAATCAGAAAATGGTGGTGTGGAGTTAATGTTATGGAAATTTTAATCACAAATATGTGTTTTGTCCCAGGTTCAGCTAAAGGAAGTCATTGAAGAGTTACCTGGTAAAATAGAGACTCAGCTGGCAGAATCCGGGTCCAACTTAAGTGTAGGACAAAGGCAACTTGTTTGTCTTGCACGGGCAATTTTAAGAAAGAATCGAATATTAATTATTGATGAAGCAACAGCAAATGTAGATCCAAGGTATGTGAAATAAAGATGTTTTCAAAGAGAATTTTAGATACATTTCATTTAAAAATGTTCAAGCCCTTTTACACTTGTTTGTTGCCATACAATACAGAATACCACAGTACTTGTAAAAAGCTATTCATGTCACCCTTATACCTGCATACAGTGTGCCTAAATGTACCAGTACCATAGTGGTAATTCATGCATAAGTGTAAAAGGATAATACCAGCTGCTCCTTATCAGTACAATGATTATCTACTCTGCCACACCCCCACAATTTAAACAAAGCAAGACAAAACAAACCACAAGTGGGACTTTTAACCACCTGAGCGTTACACTGATTTCTAGATTTCTGTTCCAAAAGCGTCACAGGTTTTCATGAAATTTTTTTTTTTAAATTGTAGACCTGTAACTTACAGAAATATGTCCAAATAGGGTTCTAGTAGATATCATGAATAT
>NW_027324077.1:0-1239 GCF_032062135.1 Pyxicephalus adspersus | reverse complement strand
AATATGGACCTAAATATAAATAAGAAAATAAAGCACTGAGATACAATACATATGGGAACACAAGCTGGGCTACTTAGGACTTTGCTTTTGTAGAAAACTATACTATTAGGCCATCCACAAATTGGTTTCCACACTGGCTTAAATTTAACCATGATCTATACATGAATTGCCTCTAACACACCGAACCCACTGATGAAGAGCAGTCTTCAATGTCCACTGCCCACCTGCATATAGCAATCTTCTCTTAGACTCACTTACCAATCATTAGCAGACCCCAGAATGTCCTATAATCTCCTTCTTGCTTCTCATCACATAATACCCTATAAGTATATCTTGTCTACCGCTATCTGGAAGACGTGGTCCACTTAGGGCCTCCAAGGCCTCCAATAACAAACACAACTTTATAGAAGTAGGCAGCCAACTGAGATAGAGAGAAGCTTCAGGCTAATGTGAGGGGCTGAACTAGGGATGGCTATACCAGCAGATCCTGTAAAGCCAGATAGTTCATTCACCCACTACTCTTTTGCTTATAGGTGTCAGGTGGGTAAGCAGTTCTTGGTGTGTTATAAATCAGTGGGATTTTTGTATTTCACTCGGCTGCACACTCTGCATAATTAGAACCTTTAGCCACATCAGAAAACTGATTTGGAACCAGGAAATACATTTGGAAAGTTAATAAATATTCAATGAGCAATCCCTTCCCATGAGTGCGAGCAATCCCTTCCCATACCACAGGGAAATATTCTGAAAATGGTTTCTACTCCTCCCCTGAAGAAGCCAGTCTGCGAAACGCATCAGGCCTAAAGCAATATTTCCTTGACATAACTAGGAATTACCTTGTCTAACTTTAGGGTCAGATACCCCATGATGTTAATGGGATGGATACGTAATCCTATGTTTGTATATAGTTGCACAATACGCTCTTGATATTTTGTTCCAAAGGTAATACAATTAAATGTGCCACAAAGAAACCCCTACTCTTTTCCTTTTTTTGGTTTTGTTGCATAAGTATTTAGGGGGTGGCCATTTATGTTAACAAACAGAAGGAGGGATTAATTTTTCTATTCTTTAGATTTTTGTATTTTGTTAAAGGTTTTGGTTTTTGATAAGAAGTCTTCAAGATGATGAGGTCTAGCTGAGGGCCATGTCGGAAAGAAGACCCATTTTCTGTTTATTTAAATGTCAAATACATATTTTACTAATTGGACCTGATATTCCTCAATTAATATGGTAAAAAAA
>NW_027324076.1:0-1239 GCF_032062135.1 Pyxicephalus adspersus | reverse complement strand
TCGGTGCTATACGATCGTTCATATATATCGTGCATGAACGTTCGTCGTTCGTTTTCCGACGATAATAATTGGAAGTGTGTATGTAGCTATAGGAGTCAGCAGTTGTTTACACAGGTTTTACACTCCTGGATGAGCTGATTTCTAAAAATGCATGTGAACAATTTGTTCTGATCAGAGGGACTTTCAGTCAGTCTATATTCACAACCTTTACAAAAAAGCTTTAACTAAACATGGAGCTTTTATCAATAAAGCAAACTTAGGAAATCATTTCTTGGTTTATCATCATGCATTTTTCTTTTAAAAGTATTGCTAATGTGTTTATGTTGTTTTGTAGTCTGCTATATAAAAATAAATGTACTGGTGATGTTTTACTCACACTTTAAAACAAATATAACATTTTTAATACCAGGCAGGTTTTTATGCAAAATTTTCTTTTCCATACAAAGGTAAATAGCATTTTGATAGCAAAGATTCTCTATTGTGATCTGCTTGTTCACAAAGTAACAATTACTATATACTAAATCTATGTGTATACTATTATCTGAAATCTATAAGCACATATTTACAAAACTGATTTCAAGTTAAAATGTTTATACAGTACTGTTTTTTATTCAGTGACTTTTTAAAATCTTTTTCATATCAGCCCAGTGTGCAAGGTGCCCTTACGTATGTAGTCTTAAGCATTGTTAAACTTTGGAAGGAATTTTTTATCTGTCAGGTTTTCTTCACAAACTCCCTGGTGTATTTACTAAAGTTATTAGTGACCTTTGAGTTATTTTCTAACAAAAGTACACCAGTTAGCTGATTTTGTATATCCCCTAAACTCAATTGTATTTAGTTAGGAACTTGGATATGATGAGTTTGCCCAGACTGGTGTGTGATCAGCTTTCGTGGCTTCAATGAGTACCTGGTACTTGGCTAGTAATAAAGTTTTCATCTCCAGTGTTGCCACCTCTCTGATGGTTTTCTCACCTCTATTCCTGTCAGGTTTTCATGACCTCTAGGCATTCTTGCTCCTATATGTTTATTCCAGAGAGCAGTGCACAGAGACCTGTAGATATGTGCACACCTTCTATTCATAATTCCTTTAAAAGTGATAATCTGTTCCACAGACCTGACCTTTCTTTACATCTATCAGGTATAAACTAAAGCTGCGTACACACCTGCAATTTTTCTCGTTGGAAAGGATCTTTCACGATCCTTTCCAACGAGAAAAGACTGCACGATGCATGAACGATG
>NW_027324075.1:0-1239 GCF_032062135.1 Pyxicephalus adspersus | reverse complement strand
ATTAAAAGACTGCAATTTCCTGAAATGCTCTAAGAAACTAAAGAATAGTAACCTAATAGTTTATAAAAGATTTCACACAGTAAAAGACGTAAATAAAGCAAAGCATTGACATTCTGTCAGCAGGGTCACATCATGTTTCTGAATGTAACTGCGCTTTGCACTCTGTGAATAATTAAAAAATAACTTACTGCTACTTATCACCTCTGGTCTTTTAGCACAAACATACCCCATTTTGGATTTTGTGTTGTTATGCTGTAAAAAAGCATTTTAACCAGTTTATATTAATTCCCATTATCCAATATACTTGCTTTGCAATTTTGGGATGTTTCCTTTGGCAAGGATTGTTGGAAAATCCCTTTTTGTTTTCATTTAATAGATACCTTATAGGAAATGATAATACAACATGATCTGAATTTCAAAACCATATTGTGAACAAAGGCTTAAGGTCATAGGTTTTTGACATTTATATAAACAGTTATTAATAAGTCCAGATGAGCCTCACATGTTTCTGAAACACTAAAAGGAGTATAATTCACAAATTTAAACAACCAAATTTATGCAACCAAAAAAATGACTGCTGTTAAAATAGAATTTGTCATTACTCACTTGCAAAAATCTGTGGCTTTTTGGCTACTTAACTGTGAACTTAGGTAACAGCCCAATAACATGCTGTATTTATAGCAAGTCATCAATGCCCAATCCATTATTCCAAGCTTTACAGCTGCCCCGTATCTTAATTTATCAAGTGAACCAGCTTTCTCTTTTGATTGAAATGTAATAAAAATACTTTTCTTTTCCACAGATTTATAAAATAGATCAGCTCCAAGAGAAAAAAAAGTTTGAGATTAGGCAAAAGATATTTTTAGGAATTTAATGTATCAGTGTTGTTCTTTACCAGCAAATAATTAAAAAAATGAATACAAGTATTGTGGATAGCTCTGTGTAAATATCCTGCATCCTTCTAACCTTTTTGAGTCATCATGAACTACTAAAACAAAATTATAATCACTTTTTGCCCTGGCAGGTTACGAAAAGTAGAGTAGATGGGAATATGCAGTTTATATATCATGTTGTAATTAAGGAAATCTACCTCTCCACAAAGTGATACCAACTGGGGAGAAGCAATAGTCAATCAAGCTGCAGCTTTCATAAAGTGGATTTAAATTTCAATTTTATAACTGGCGTTTAGGAAAGTGTTTACTGCAGAAAGGGATGGGCGATGTATATACCTATTTCTAC
>NW_027324074.1:0-1239 GCF_032062135.1 Pyxicephalus adspersus | reverse complement strand
GTAGTGTACTGTACACACGTAGCGCTAATCCCGACCACTTCACACACCCACTGAAAGATTTAAAGATCAGTTTGTATTTACTTTGTTTTGTCATTGGCGTTGCGTTTCAAGTGGTAACTGCAATCTCGGAGACCTTACACGACTCAATGAGTGTCGCATCAACTGCATAAGGAAACGTGTTAGAAATGTGGGGGGTGTTCTTACTGCCAGAGGATTTGTAATTCTGTTCAGGCTGTCTTGTGGTTTAGATGCCCCTGGCACCACAGTAAGGTGGTCAGTGCATATCCGGTGCAGCAGACCTTGCGAGGCATTTCCAGTATGCACGGGTTAGTTGGGACCCAAGAAAAGTGGCCTAAGGATGGACAATCGGTAAAGTAGCATCAGGGCCTTGGGGGCCAAGGTGATGTTGGAGCCCTTTGGTCCAATCCCACAGAAGAGTTACTGTGGCACAAAATGCTGAAACACATAGGGCCCCCTCAGCAGGAAACTGTGCAGTTGGCGGCTCTTGGGCACACTCAGGAGCGGCAAACTGTGCCGGATTAGCGCATGGCTGCATCACAAATCTGGAAGCAACTCTTGGAAACTGCTGTGATCAGCTGCAGACGCATGCATAAATGGTTCCCAACTGCTACCGTTCACCATGGTTGAACCCATGGCCCAATGCTGTGGCTACTGCTGAAATTATTATTATCCAGTATTTATATAATGCTGACATATTACACGGTGCAGTACAAAGTCCATAGTCATGTCCTGCTCCCCTATGGGCACCTCCAGATCGTGGTGCTTCCCCCTGCTCCCCTATGGGCACCTCCAGATCATGGTGCTCCGCCCCACCCAGGAACACCCCCAAATCATAACACTGCCCCCCAGCGGCACCTCCAGATCATAGCGCTGCCCTCTACGAGCTTGCATTGTCCATGATTACAGGATTTTATATCTGTATAGAAAGATTAGATTTTGCCTCCGTTGTCTCTGTGCAGTATTTTGTGGCCCTATGTTTTCTTCTCTATGGATCAGGGAGCCAAATTACAGCTCTCTGAAAATACAAAAAAAAAAAAGAGATGAAAATATAGCTGGTCCATGCTGATAATAGAAAAAAAGTTAAAATATCTCAGTCTGGGTGCTGTTCTTGTAAATCAGGGATCATCGGTGGTCCTTAACGTTTGTGCTCTTCTTGAGTTGCAGCATTGCGTCCTCTCCCAGGCACATTTTGTCTCTTTGGTGGTTGAGGTTTCCTGT
>NW_027324073.1:0-1240 GCF_032062135.1 Pyxicephalus adspersus | reverse complement strand
TTTTTTTTTTTTTTTTTATAGTGAGTGTATCTTCTTCAGCCTGAGAGCTTTAAAAATTCAGGCCTTTGTTCTAACAATACCACTAGAGTTGCAAGTGTTCACAATTTCCACCATTTTTTAGAATTGAATTTAAATCCACAATTTCCAATTACCTCCAAAAAAAAAAAAAAAATGTTTAGGAAGGTTTTTTCTTAAGTGTTGTTACTGTTGTAGGGTTTTTTTGCCATGCCACGTTTCCCAAGTGTTATTTATTTAATTTATTTATATACAAATAATATTATTAAACAGTATTTGTATAGTACCAACATATTACGCAGCGCTGTACATAAATAGGGGGTTGCAAATGACTGACAGAGACCCCAAAGAGTGTACAACAGGGGTGCCCAACAGGTGGATCCCGCCCTACCAGTAGATTGCAAAGGCAACGCCAGTAGATAGTGGAGCCCTGCCATTCTAAATAAACACTACCGTGTACAAGAGTTATTAACTAAAGTTATTAACTAAAGAGTTATTGTACAAGAGTTAATAACAAGAGTTATTAAGTGCAAGTTTTTAGTGTTGGTAGATCATTTGGACTTGGTCATTTTAAAATTAGCTCGCAAACCAAAAAAAAGTGTCGGCACCCCTGGTCTACAATCTAAGAGGTGGGGAAGTAACACACAATAGGATAATGCGTTTTACCTTGGAATTCATTTGAACTTGTTTAACTGCAAGAATTATTTATTGGAATGACCAACGTTAAAATATCATTTTATTGCATACAAAAAGAAATTTCCATTTCACATGCTACCTGTGTCCAGACAAACAGATAATTATGCAGGTGAAGTATACCCTAAGTGCTTTATCTATAATAATATAATATAATTGGGGCAAAGAATTTACATGCTCCTGCCAGACATCACAACCAAACTAAAGATTTAACTTTTGTCTACTAGACAATAGAGCCAGGACATACAATTGAAGGGGCAACTTGGTAATCGCTAACTTTTCCTTATATTTCTTACCAGTACATATGCAAATAGCGGTGCAGGCTCTCCTCCCTGTTTGACTTCTACTATGTAAGGAATTTTACTAATAAAATTTACCATAAAATAAAAAAAGCCACAATTGTTCAATATCTTATACAAATAGCGAACATTGTTAAAATATAGGTGATATAAAAAAAATTTAATACTAAAATAAAAAGGGTAGACATTGACAATGCACCATTTATTATTTCTTTAAAGGTAACAGGAATCCT
>NW_027324072.1:0-1240 GCF_032062135.1 Pyxicephalus adspersus | reverse complement strand
TTTCCTCCACTCCCATTTCTCTGCTGAAACAGGGTAAGATAGTGATAAGAAAACTACCCTGTAATAGAAAAGCAGCACTTTACTCAAGTTGAGGTTATCCTACATTATGCAAGATTTGGAGAGACAACTGCCTTCAGATTTTCAACAGTAGGGGGCAGAATTTCCCACCTGTGCTGTTAAAGTAGCTCATCCTATGGGTGAAGAGAAATCTTGCACTTTGGTCTTCAAACCTTGCATTGCTTAAAGTGTAACTAAATGTTAAAAAATTATGAGCAGGCAGGTCATTTATTGAAGAAAAGACAAGCAATGTCCTATCTGCAATAGGAGAAACCTCCCTGCCTGTTAAAAATGTTTACTGTACACCCTATGCCATACGCTTCCGCTAGCAGATATGTAGCTGTTTTGGTACAGGTTTACTATGTGCTACATGGTCCATTGGAACTATTATGTTTTTTTTTTTATTGTCATATATATTTTTTTTAGGTAGAAGCAGCTCTTTGGTATTATATGTCTGTTAACTCGAAGCCTACAATGTTATGTTTGTTATGATGTATGTGATGTATACCTGATTTTTTTTGTTATGTTTACCTGTCACCCTTTTTTTTTCTCTGAAAACCTAATAAAACTGATTGAAATAAAAATGTTTACTGGATGTGCAAGGTTTTCACATGTGCAGCTCTGCGATAGATGCAGGGCAAACTCCAGGGTGCTGGGAATGACTCCCATGCATAAGAGTTACAACATTCCTATTTGTCCAATCAAGATGGGTCTGGATCCCATTGGAAGTCTGAGTAGTTATTATTACGCAGTATATAAAAAGCGCCAACATATTACGCAGCGCTGTACAAATTCCATAGTCGAGTGACTAGCTGTCCTTCAAAGGGGCTCACAATCTAATGTCCCTACAATAGTCATATGTCATTATCACAGTCTAAGGTCAATTTTTGAGGGGAAGCCAATTAACCTAAATGCATTTTTGGAATGTGGGAGGAAACCGGAGCACCCAGAGGAAACTCTCACAAACACGAGGAGAACCTGCAAACTCCATGCAGATAGTGTCCTGGCTGAGATTCGAACTTGGGACCCAGCGCTGCAAAGGCCACCGTGCTGACCATTTGAAGTGTAAATGCACAAATTGTGATCCGGTAAGAAAGTGTATTTTATAACTGACTGCTCTCCAGTTTTTACTTTAAGAGCCAAGTGTATGTATCATTAAATGGGAAGGGTAAACATAAGAACT
>NW_027324071.1:0-1240 GCF_032062135.1 Pyxicephalus adspersus | reverse complement strand
GGAAGGAACCAGCAGTCTCAAGCCAGACACTACTGCTAGGGCTATTCAGGGCTAGTAGGGCCTAGGTTCCTGTGTATGAGTATTCCCACCATCAGGGGATACTCATACGGTTAGGAGTTAGGGCTAGATTAGGGTGTCTGCAAGGGGTGACCATTCCGTTTTCCCTAGTCATTGGAGGCCTAGTAGTACATACACCTTTCTGTTACCTTCCCCTCCCTGTTATCCGTGACAGCAGCCTCTCCCAGACCAAATGTAGTTTTTAATAAATCTAAGGAGTTAGAAAAAATTAGAATTAACCTCCGTAGCGGTTCATTTCTGTCCGGTTTTATATATCTAAAAGCGGTTAATTGTTTTTTATGAAAATGTATTTTACAGTATAATATAATAGTATGAGTATAATAAAGTTTGAATCACAAATCATGTCAGAATAATAAATTAAAAGAATTTAAAAAAAAATAGTTTTTTAAATTAAAAAAATAAATAAATATTATACTAATATATATACTGTAAAATAAATGTTCATGAAATACAATGTACTGCTCTTACACATATAAATCCAGTGTATTGCATTCAGTAGTTATTTTGTATTAAATGCAATACAGTCAGATTTGAATAAGAAATGAGAGAAATAAGAAGTTCTATACAAAGATTAAATACAACAACATGATTGGTCATCTGCAAAAAAGATGGAGAGGACGGGGCCCGGGGCCCTGAGATGGGGAATTGTTCCCTTTATTGGGAGCTTTCATGTGAAATATATCGGTCAATACACCATAAATATATCCGGGCTCAGCTAGAGAAGCCCAGGTCCTGGTTCTGTCATTTCTGTGTAACCTCCATTTGTTGAACACCTCACATATCATCATCATTCACCCAATAATGGTGAATAAATTGGATCTTTTCATCCTCTGCAGTGAATGGAGATCGATGCAATTTGTTATTGAAGTGAATGCAGGCTGCCCCTCTTTCCTGCCCCACACCAGTACAGGGGGTAGAATATTCCCCCGGGCTAAATCTTACCCCTCTATGGGGCTGATTGTCAGATGAATATTCACTCATATGTCGGCCATCCTGATTGATTTGTAGAATTTCTTCCCATAGCCCAAATAATAAAAAGACAGAAAATGAGAAATAAAGGCAAATCCCCAGAAGAATGTGACGCGGGGGCGTAGAGCGGCAGCCTCGGATAATTCGGCAATCCCCGATTCCGGCTTTCTGCTCACATTTCCCGGATTTCTGA
>NW_027324070.1:0-1240 GCF_032062135.1 Pyxicephalus adspersus | reverse complement strand
TTTTCAGTTGCTGAATAGCGCGATGGCGTACGATTTCGGATCGCGAATACGAATGCGCGACCGATAATCCGATTCTGCTTGATGAATCAGGGGCAATATCCTGATCTAACATTTACTACTATGGTTACAGCTATAGACAATAGTGGGCACAAATATTCTCCTTGCCTAACATGTCCTCTGCTGCTTTCTGTTTATCTCTGGTTGCTAATGTGATTAATATCTGACTAATATGATTTTCCAAGAAACACCTGTTTGTGAACAATTAGGAATCACATGGTGATACTTTTGTCATGTTTTTAGTGAAGAGGGACTTCCAGCCACTCATAACAGTAAGCTCCACATTTTTTTTTTTTTTTTGAAGCAGGGAATTGTAGTAGCGGTGCTATTTCGGTGAAGAGGGAATTCCAGCCTTTCATTAGGTTTAGCCCCGCATTGGCCGCGTCTGCCATTTTGAGGACCATAAGACGAGTAGTTAACTTTATAAGAGCTAAAGGTTTAAATCACCGCCAGTTAAAGTCTTTTCTGGAGGAGTGCTCTTCGGAATACGCAGACGTGCCGTATCACACTGAGGTGAGATGGTTAAGCAGAGGAAAAGTACTGAACAGATGTTTCCAGCTGTTTGAAGAAATTTGTAAGTTTCCAGAAAGCAAAGGCAAAGACACAGCAGAGCTCCAGGATAAAGAGTTTCTGTCTGAGCTGGCATTTCTCTGTGACATCACAAGTCATCTTGATGTTTTGAACAGGGCTATGTCAATCACAGACATGCATGCTGCAGTGAGGGCTTTTAAAATAAAATTGTGCCTGTGGAGACTGAGATGCTGCCAAACCATAAAATCAGAGATCTCTACCGCCGCGTTCCCAAGTGCACAGTTTGCTGGAAAACTCGGCGTACTCAGTGCCAAGTTTACCTGGCGATTACCCGACTTTGATGCCCAGAGCTCTAGGTTTGAACTGCTTAGTATTCTGTTTGCAGTTGTGAAAAGCGCACCAAGTAATCTCCAAATGAAGCTGATTGAATTCCAGTGTAGTGACACTCTGAAGTCAAAGTATGACGCTGTGGGCGCTGCACAATTTGTAAGTTACACACTGCCCCTGATTCATCAAGCAGAATCGGATTATCGGTCGCGCATTCGTATTCGCGATCCGAAATCGTACGCCATCGCGCTATTCAGCAACTGAAAAAGCTCGCGGCCGGAGCCGCGCATCTCCGGCAGCTTTACACTGGCGAGCTTGCATTAAA
>NW_027324069.1:0-1240 GCF_032062135.1 Pyxicephalus adspersus | reverse complement strand
TTCCCATGACTTGCAGAAGAAATCTTTTGCTAAACATAGCTGAGACTGAACTCTTCTGCAATGTATTTTAACTCTTTAATAACCAAGACAAACTCTGCAGTTGTTTCTTTTTGCACAGCTTGCCACAAAAGTTAATGAATGTCTAAGCTCCATAAGGTTTTTTTTTTGCTATGTTTGTGATTAGCTCATAGTAAGGATTTTATACAGTACCATGCAGACACCATGCTGCCTAAAAAAATATGTTGAGACAAACATCTGTCCTAATTTCATTTATTAAAATGATGTACCTGTTCCGACCTACATACAATTTCAACTTAACAACAAACCTACAGTCCCTATCTCGTATGTAACCAGGGGACTTCCTGTATGGACACACACACAAAAAAAACAAGTTAAAAAACTGGACAAAATATAGCTTTTTAGTACTGATATTATAAATCCTAAACCCTATATAGCTTCATAATAGCTACTGTAAATGATAGTTTGCTGTTCCCTTTACCTACAAATATACAATTATAATTTGTAGGTGACCAGATTCTTTGAGCTGCACACTCTGCTACACACCTGGCAGCATAATATCTGCAGTCAGACGGGAAGCCCATTGTGTACTTACAAAATAAATCCCTATCAATCTTATCTCAAAAATTGGCAGTGTGTACGCAGCTTTAGTCCAGAGTCTTTGACTTTGTGATGCAACCCTAAATTAGGAAAGCAATCAAGAAGAGGTAAGAAGACAATAGATAAAGCTTAAACTGTTTTCATAAGAAATTAGTTACCGGTATGTGTTCTCTTTTTACTTTGTTTTAGTCCACTAATAAAGACGTCTTTTTGCTGCTGCTTCAGCTTTCTCTGCTTTCCAATGAGCAGATTGGGTGTGTCAGAGTTACAAACACTTTTTACTTGTTACTGAATAGGTGGCCTGTGGTAATCACAGTTACATAATAGCCATCTCTAAACTTGCTATGACAAGAAAAAGAAAGCCAGTCCTCTTCAGAATTCAATTAGATTGTGTTTCCTTTTTTAAGAAAAACATTTAAGTTTAAAAATAAAGAAAGATAATGACACATGTTACCCTATTGCTTACTTATGATCTTACCACTTGAACATTTAGGAGGGAATGTATTGATATTCAAATGTTGTATACTACACATTCTATAGATACTTTCACACAGTTCTGACATAAGAAGAATACTTTTTTCGGTTAATGAATGAATCACTGAGTTGCCGCACCTAGTAACAT
>NW_027324068.1:0-1240 GCF_032062135.1 Pyxicephalus adspersus | reverse complement strand
GTACTTCTCTGGCCTCCCACTGGGTATGCATTAATCACAATGGATATGACCTAGTAATAAACAACAAGAAGCGTCCTTCATATCCAGAAAGCACATCCGTCACCTTCTCACTGCCAATCAATCAGCAAGATCATTTGTCATCCTCAATCAATCAATCAATCAATCAGCCAGTGCTCGGAAGAGAGGAGAGGTAGAAACCCTTTCCCTTTGTTTGTATACTTTGAATATCCTCCTCCTCATCTCTATAAAACAAAGGGGAGATGTTTTGTAGGCCTATAGCACTGCTTGGGATTTCAGTGCAGCAAAGGCAGAATGTGAAGGAAAACACAGGATTCCTGACAAGATCAGCGTATATTTTTGGTTAACAAAACACTTTCAGCTTTACAATAAAATAAAATGTATCTAATAAAGTAGATAAGAATATTCAAAAAAGAGAAAATAAATATTTGATGGTGTGGGTGACAAAGGGGGACATTACTGTTATTAATATTATTATTATTATTATTATTATTATTATTAATAAACAGGATTTATATATATATACACTTTAATCAAACATTCTGAAAATCCTTTTAATAATTATCATATTTACTGCATGCCTATAAACAAATCAACTGCCAAAAATAAATATTAGAAAAGAGGCTTAAAAAAACAAACAAATAAAATAAACCCATTGCACATTAAAGTTTGTTTATCTTTTCTATTGTATTTTTGGGAGAGAGAGAAAGAGGGGGGAAGGTGGGAGAGAGAGAGAGAAAAGGAGAGGGGAGAGAGGGGGTAAGGGGGAAGAGGGAGAAAGAGGGAGAATTGAGAGAGGGGGGAGAAGTAAGAAGAGAGAGAGGGAGAGAGGAGGGGAAAAGGAGGAAAAGAGGGAAGGAGTGGAGTGAGAGAGGGGAAGAAAAAAGAGACATACAGGGAAAGAGAGATGGTAGAGTAAGTAGGAGGGAGGATGAGGGGAAAGAGAAGGAAGGAGGAGGCAGAGGGGGAGGAAAAGAGAGAGAGGGAGAGGAGATAAAGTTTCTCTATCCAAGAACACAGGGCACTAGATGTGATGGATGGGGAAACTTGTCCCCATTCAACCTCTACTGCCTGTGGATCGTCTGCAGTCACAGCTGTGACTGCAAAGTTCCCACAGTCATGTGACCGTGGGAACTGAACTGCAGATGAACTTTGCAGTTCCACTACGATCCCTGGGGCACTAGAAGTTAATTAACCTGTAGTGCCCTGAGGATCGCACACT
>NW_027324067.1:0-1241 GCF_032062135.1 Pyxicephalus adspersus | reverse complement strand
GTTGCTGATTCCTGGCTGTGATTGGAGGTCTCGGGGGGCCCCGGCGGTGACAGTCGCTGTAATTCTGCGACCTCATTGTCTCCCCTAGGCAGCGATCAGCAGTGACAGCTCACTAATAGCTGCGGAGATTCTGGAGGAGAGATATTTGCTGTCACTCCGACCTCCAGAAACCAAAATCTGGGGCAGACCGGAGAGTCACCGCAGCCAGGAACCAGCACAAAAATAGTTACATTGGTCTATGTGAATCTTCCAGGTCCATGGGTTTCCATAGCACTAACTGGAGAATTAATGACTGCCATTGAAACACAAGAGACCTGGAGGATGCTCCCCCAGGGAATATTTAAGTGAATGTCACATTCACTACTTCATAAATAGATCCCAAAGCAATACAAATATTAATTTCCTGTAGAAATATTGTCCTGCAATCAGTGTGTAAAATATAATAAATTATTATTGTATTCTAGAATTTGTTGTGTGTGAAATAATAACAAAACTCTGACGAATAAAATGAAATATTATCAATTATTATGGGATTGTAATGGAATTATTATTTGGGGTTTATTTCTAAATGTTTGCAGCCAACATTCACCCAACTTTCACCCAAACTGTACATTTATTTAAATTGAATTATAAAATTTGTAAATTGTGTTTTACAATTCCGAGTAAAATTAGGTGAATCTTTGGTGAAAACATCTATAGATAGACCTTTCATGTATCTGTATTACTGTGAGTGCTTGTGACAGCATCAGCTGCTTTTATACAGCAACATCCGGCTGTCATTTTGACAGCTGAGGAAGATGCGGGACAGTGGAAGAAGGAAAGCTGGCGATGGAGTCCTGGACTGGAGCTGCGGTACTTTTAGTTCAGTATGAGATTAGGTTACAGAGGGTTGGGGCTTAGCCCTGGGAACACAATGAGCCCCATTTCTTTGCCCCGGCCATTCCGATGATAACGGCTGCTGTCAGGATTCAGCGGATGGGGCAGCCACAGGTCAGCCCGGTCCCTGCACTCCCATCAGTGATTTCCATGGCTCGGAATATTGAGGAATTTTTCCCTCGCATCTTGCATTGCCATTGTTACGGAAATAACCCAGCGGTAAGAAAAGCTAAAATATTTCTGAGATGTAATTATAACTCTGCGACTCATTATCGGATCTCCAGGTAACTCGGCAAACCCTGCGCTGCTACGCACATTCACCGAATGCTAACCGGCAGATTAGTCGCTCATTAGCGGCATTATTA
>NW_027324066.1:0-1241 GCF_032062135.1 Pyxicephalus adspersus | reverse complement strand
TGTATTTCTGTAAAAAAATACAGATAATTAATTCTGATACCACTTGCTATCTGTCAAAATAAACAGAAAAAATTCTGTAAAAAAAATACAGATAATTCCGATACCACTTGCTATCTATCAAAATAAACAGAAAAATGTCTGTATTTCTGTAAAAAAAATACAGATAATTGATTCTGATAGCACTTGCTATCTATCAAAATAAAAAGAACAATTTCTGTATTTCTGTAAAAAAAATACAGATAATTAATTATGATACCACGTGCTATCTATCAAAATAAACAGAAAAATTTCTGTATTTCTGTAAAAAAAAATACAGATAATTAATTCTGATACCACTTGCTATCTATGAATATAAACAGAAAAATTTCTGTATTTCTGTAAAAAAATACAGATAGTTAATTCTGATACCACTTGCTATCTATGAAAATAAACAGAAACATTTCTGTATTTCTGTAAAAAAAATACAGATAATAAATTCTGATACCACTTGCTATCTATGAATATAAACAGAAAAAATTCTGTAATTCTGTAAAAAAAACTACAGATAATCAATTCTGAAACCACTTGCTATCTGTCAAAATAAACAGAAAAATGTCTGTAAAAAAATACAGATAATTAATTCCGATACCACTTGCTATCTATCAAAATAGAAACATTTCTGTATTTCTGTAAAAAAAATTACAGATAATTAATTCTGACACCACTTGATATCCATGAAAATAATCAGAAAAATGACTGTATTTCTGTAGAAAAAAATACAGATAAATAATTCTGATACCACTTGCTATCTATCAAAATAAACAGAAAATGTCTGTATTCCTGTAAACAAAATACAGATAATTAATTCTGATACCACTTGATATCTATCAAAATAAACAGAAACATTTCTGTATTTCTGTAAAAAACATACAGATAATTAATTCTGATACCACTTGCTATCTATTAAAATGAACTGAACAATTTCTTTATTTCTGTAAAAAAAATACAGATAACTTAATTCTGATACCACATGGTATCTATCAAAATAAACAGAAAAATTTCTGTATTTCTGTAAAAAAATACAGATAGTTAATTCTGATACCACTTGCTATCTATCCAAATAAACAGAAAAAAATCTGTATTTCTGTAAAAAAAATACAGATATTTAATTCTGATACCACTTGCTATCTATGAATATAAACAGAAAAATTTCTGTAAAAAAAATACATATAATTAATTTTGATACCACTTGCTATCTATCA
>NW_027324065.1:0-1241 GCF_032062135.1 Pyxicephalus adspersus | reverse complement strand
CTGTCAACTATTTCAAGAGAATATCTTTTCTAGATAAATCATGATGTTTCTTTTAATTTCATTTGGTTCAAATTGATTTGTGGATGTATTGGACCCTAAAGCCCTACAAGCATCTACATTCAAGATATTTGGCTTAACTTTTTCTGTGATTGGATAGGAAACTTCTTTTCAAATATTCCAAAGACAAAAAAAAATGAAATGGTTTGGGTACCCTATATTTTGATATCTCCAGTAGCATATATATTTTTACCACACTTTTGGTCCTGGGTAGCCCAATTCTTATTCATATAATTACAGGCAAGCAGCCATCTATAGTGGAAGATGTGAATATCTGTTATGCAAGCTTAGTAGCTAACCAAATGAAGAGAAGCGTTGTGGAGGTTTGAAGTACTAGAGATGAGAGATGGAGGCCCTGGGCAAACAGATAGTAAGTCTTGTATGTCTTAAAATATTTGACTTTCAGTGTATTAAGAAATGCTAGCATGTTTAACTCACACTTTTCTTTTAGTGGGAGAATAGTTAAATGAAGATGATTGTCCAGCCGTCATTACAGTCCACCTATGCCTATGCCCCTTCTCTACTACATCATGCCCAATAACATACATATTTTTTGTTACTTAAAGCTGATTAAAACATCAATTTATATGTATTTAGCCAGCATGAGGGTTGGAACCAAGAATTCATTTTAAAGAAATGTTTTATTTTTATAGAAATGTTCCATTGTCTTGTCATGGCTTCTGATTTTCATTTTGTCCCTTGGATTTTTGCTTTGGCCCTTTGTGAGTCATTACGTTCTGTTTAATTATTTTATACACAATAGAAAACTTTTAAAACACATATTCTGAACATAATGTATCTATTGTTAAATACTCATGATTATAATTCAGTAGTTAAGTGTAAGGTGACCATGATCTTCTAACTTCTATTGTTTCATAAAACAACTGTGATGCTTAACTGTTTAGTTTTTCAGCCTGTCCTTTGCAGACAATTTTTTGCAGAACATCTAAAAGATGCATCCTTTCAGTGGATTTTACCAGCTGTTAACAAAAGAAAAGGGCTGAACATATCTGAGAGCCTTTTGAGCCTCAAAGGTAACAGACGATTGGCAAGGGTTCCAAGCAAGGAGACCCATGCTGCTTAGCTTTAGTTGCCATTCATGTTGTGTTTAAAGTGGTGGGAAGCTTGTACTGTAAGTTGCTATCAGACAAAAAGCTAAACTAACTAAATAAACCACTAGCTAT
>NW_027324064.1:0-1241 GCF_032062135.1 Pyxicephalus adspersus | reverse complement strand
TTAAACAGGATTTATATAGCGCCAACATATTACGCAGCGCTGTACATTAAATAGGGATTGCAAATGACAGACTAATACAGACAGTGATACAGGTATCAGCTAAAATGTCCAACAATTATCAGCATAAAATGTCAAACAATTAGCAGCATTTGGAAATTTAAAAACTTTCTTACCCTACGAAAACCAGGACTCTTTTGACGTCAGGAGGAGTCGTTTCGTGGAAACTGTCAATCTCGAATCGTCACAAGAGGGGTTAGCTCATCTAGCCCTTTGTTTAAAGGAGTTTTCTCATCCCAAGGGTCTTTGTTGAAACCGGTGTGATTTGGTTCCTTTGCAGACGGGCGTTCCTCTGGACGACTCTTGATTGAAGTTTACGGCTCGAAGGACCAATAATTGTCAATGGTAAGTTGACAATTATTCACAACAACTTCTGAGGTATAGTAAAAGAATCAAGGTTTTATTCATGCATGGGAAACTCACAACAGACAAGGCAATAGAGGTTGGGACTGTCCCTTCCTCTGTCTATGAGAGTCTCTGAAAACTAACCAAAGAGTCTATTTTTTATTCTTCAGTTCCTTGCATCACCGGTCATCCAATTCTGGGCTGGTCTTTTCTTTAATTTGCCTGGAGACAAAACAAGTTATTGTTTTACTTATTTTGCTGCGGCTGCATATTTCACTCTCATTAGTTTTCTTGGGGGGTTACGGTTTCTATGGTCCCCTTATCTGCTGGTTCCACTTGCACAGTTTCCATGGTCTCCTTATCTGCTGGTTTCACTTGACCAGGTGTAAGGCCAAGACGCCTCCGGGAACAGAAAGTAAAGAACACAAATAGCTGAGTTAGTCATTTTGAAACAGCATAATATAGTTTAAGGTAATTCTCACTATAGTTGTGGCTATATAAATTTTATATACATTCACAAATCCTAAATTTTTCTAGAACAGAGAGGTGCAGGTAAACAAAATTATTGGTGCAAGTGTGGGACAATGTAGCTAACACCCTCCAAACTTTCATCAGCATGGCTCATAGTTACATAGTAAGTCAGGTTGAAAAAAGACACTGAGTTCAACCATTAGGGAAATAAACATATCCCAGACATAAAACCCTATGGTTGGTCCAGAGGAAGGCAGTTGCTCCAACACAGGAAAAATAAGTCCTTCCTGATTCCAGAAGACAGTCGGATGTTTCCTGGATCAACTGTCTGTTATCTTTACTTCAAAGCTTTAATACCCAGTTATATT
>NW_027324063.1:0-1241 GCF_032062135.1 Pyxicephalus adspersus | reverse complement strand
ATAGTCATATGTCATTCATACAGTCCAAGGTCAATTGAGGGGAGGAAGCCAATTAACTTAACTGCATGTTTTTGTAATGTGTGAGGAAACTGGAGTACCTGCAAACATGGGGAGAACCTGCTGATGGTAACATTCTTCCCATTGACCACCACACTAATTACTGTGAGCTGTGTTTATAGTAATCATAGCAGGGGTTCCCTAAAGAACTGAAAGTTATTTCAATGGTTTCCCCATGTTAGAAAGGTTGAGAAACACTGAGATAGACTATCATAGGAGAACCTGGGTGATCCAGCTAGCCTTGAATGAATTACTTGAAAATTGTTTCCTGTAAGCAAATGCTTTCAGTCCTAGGCCAGAACCATTCCAGGTTTGCTGGATCTTCCAGGTTCTCCCATAAAAGTCTATTTTCTTAAAAAAAGGCCTCATTGACCTCTGTAGCTGCATCCACTGTGGAGTAATTCATCCATAAGTACAACAAAAGCATTAAAACCATCCAAGCCTTGGTTATAATTTCTCACTTGCTTTTGATGATGTTTTGTGAATGGTTCATGGTCACCAGTAGATGGTGCTGCACCCTCACATAAAGGGTGTAACAAACTCTAAGGTAGGAGTAATAGTGGGGTCTAGTATCTTATGGGCAGGGTCAGCCACCTTACTTCAAAGTGTTTAAATGATGGAACAAATCCAATAAACATTTGTTTTAGAATTTTAGTCTATTTTGTGCATGAGCATGGGCACTTTTTTTACAATGGGAGATTGGGTGAGGTAAGCAGAAGAAGGAAAAAAATGGACAAAGATGGCGGCGCCCACCGGTTGCTTTGTACTGAAAGGAAAAAAGAATCCAGAATTGTGCAGGACCAAATGGAATCCAATAGCGGAGAGATCAAGGGGTTCTGCAGAAGTAAAGTTAAGTCTCAGGTTTTTTTTTTTATAATTAAAATTTAATCATGCTTTCAGTCAAGTGGTAGAAAGAAGAAAAATATGTTGAAGTTGCAGTTTTTAGGTGTCTGGAGTAGAGCTTGGGTCCGCAGCTTTATTTTTGGTTACATTTTAGGGTAAACTCAATCACAAAAATCGGAGTCGTTATCATAGAAAAATCTATTTAAAATTTTCGAGATTTCTTTATTATTTGAATTCAGACCTTACCAAGATTTTTGTTCTAATATTATCTAGTGACAACATTCTGTCCATATCTCCCAGTCATTCTCTTCCATTATCACCACGTCATTTGCACGTCTGGT
>NW_027324062.1:0-1241 GCF_032062135.1 Pyxicephalus adspersus | reverse complement strand
TCTAGAAAAGTCTTGGAGCCGTGCATGTGATGAGGTTATGAGTGAGGAAGTCATTAGTAGGTCATTGGAGGAGTGAAGAGAGCGGCTAGGGGAGTATTTATCTATCAGGTCACAAATGTAAGTGGGACAAGAACTGTAGAGGGATTTGAAGGCACAGTACAGGAGCTTGAATTTGATTCTAAGGTGAAATGGAAGCCAGTGTAAAGATCTGAAAAGAGATCCAGCAGAAGAGGAGTAGTGGGAAGGATGGATGAGTCTGGCTGCAGAATTCATAATAGATTGTAGAGGAGAGAGTCGGGTTAGTGGAATACCAGAGAGGAGGATGTTACAGTAGTCCAGACGAGAGATGATAAGAGCGTGTACAAGGATATCTTATTTTACTAAGGTGAAAAAATAGCTTTACCATATATACTTGAGTATAAACTGATATGTTTTTGACCTTAAAATCAAAAAATAAAATCAGTTTGTCCTCGGTCATACCAGTAGATGGGGCATACATAGAGTACATGAGGCCATATCATCATGTATTGTATGTAACAAAGTCTTGCCATGTAGTTTATTAATAAAGAGTTTGTTACATAATTTATTTGAGGAGACAGTGCCATCTACTGGTGGCCAACAGCTATACACAAAAGCTCATTTAAAAGCAAGTGACCTAATAAATGAGTTCTGTATAGAAAAAAAATTGCGAACATCCTTATCCATAAAAGCATGAAGGTGTATGACCGCCTTTTCATCAGTGGACACACTATAACACACCAAGAAGTCCTCATGTCTTGTATAGGTATTTCCAAACTCCATATAGTTATTCTCCATTTCAACTCTTTTACCATTATACCCCTATATAAAAAAAACACTATTTACAATTCCACCACGGCCAGCATATTCAGCAATAACTTTACCATTACCTACAGTTACAAAAATACACATACAAACTAAGCTTGCTTTTGGCTTTTTATTTTATTTGTTGTAAACTATAGACAAAAAGATGTATGAATGTAAAATGTGTTTTCCTATTTTGACAAGTGTATACAAAAGTATAAGTAAATTATAGAAAAAGTAGTTAAAGAAGAGTTAGTATAAGAAAAAGTAGTTTTAGTGTACACAATAAGTGTACATTGTATTGTGACACTTGTGACACTCATTATAAAATGACACCTCTGGTATAAGGCATGGCAAAGGTTTTTGCAAAATAGATAGAGGAAATATTCTAACAAATGTCTCTAAAGCTGCGTACACAC
>NW_027324061.1:0-1242 GCF_032062135.1 Pyxicephalus adspersus | reverse complement strand
GATGGAGGGGAGTTGCAGGGGTGGGCATTGGTGGAAAGAGTGTTTTAGGACGCTGCCTATGTAATCAGTGACAAATAGGGGTCCAGGGTAGTGCATAGAAGATTAATGATGGAGAAAGGTGTACAGGTGAACAGTAGTGGAGAATGATGAAGAGGTAATTGGTAACGAAGAATGCTGCAGTGGTGAAAAAAGGGTTACAGGGGGGAACAGTTATGGGGAGAGGGGTTGTAGAGAGGTGCAGGGGCGACTGGTGTTGACTAGGGGTGCAAGAAGATACAAAGTTAATCAGTGATAGAGGGGGTGCAGAGATGATTACTAGCAGAGGGGAAATGCAGAGTTGAGCAGTGATGGATAGGGGTTGTAGAGAGGTGCAGAGATGTCTGGTGCTTAATTGAGGTTCAAGGAGATACACAGATGATCAATGATTGGGGGGGGGGGGTGCAAATTAGCACAGGGGACATACAGGGGCAAACAATCATGTACAGTAGAGCATGTGCATTGGTTGGGCCAGAATACAGTGAAGACTGTAAGGAATGGTATGAAGTAAGTGGAGTTGAAATTTGCTTGTAAAAAAGTCCAAACCAATTCACAAATTCACAAAGCAGACGCTCCTGGCCATGCCATGCCATGCTCCCACCACCCTTAGTTTAAAGCAGAAGCCTTGCCTCTGCCTACCACAAACTCTACCAGCTTTGTCCTAGAGAGGAGGAGACATTATGAACACCCTGGGGACTATTTGCTATCACAAAGGACATATATTATGTGCCCATAGTGGTGACTAAAGACTTATGGTGGCCAAGAATTAAGTCTCAACTGGTATATAGATCATTCTGGAGACACATGGTCCATATGGTTTCCATGTGTTAACAACAAATTTGCTACACTTAATTAAGAAACAAAATGGCCAATAGAGAAATATATACACACACTTTTTTATCTTAGTGTCTATAGGAATTGAAAAGCAGCATTTTGTTACAAAACAACCACGTCAACGACAACACAATTTTCCATCCTGTGTTCCCATATGACACAACAATCCTACTGCTGTTGTACTTCTTTCAAAGAAAAAAAACATGTTAAAAGAGATGGTTTTCTTCAGCACAGTGGTATGTAAGGTTAAACTTTATTTTCCTTTAAAAACATATATTAAAACTTTGCAAAATTTAACTTGCAAGGCCAGCATGTTTCCTGGTTGAAGAAGCTTTTCAGGCTGTGTGAGTGATGATTCCTATCCCGACAGTA
>NW_027324060.1:0-1242 GCF_032062135.1 Pyxicephalus adspersus | reverse complement strand
TCCAATGACCTACTAATGACTTCCTCACTCATAACCTCATCACACGCACGGCTCCAAGACTTCTCTAGAGCTGCCCCAACTCTCTGGAATGTTCTCCTCGTCCTAGTTAGCTTGCTCCTATTTTCTGCTCATTTAAAAGAGAACTCAAAACCAAACGCTTCAACCCCACCTACCCGTCTTCTTCTGTCTTTTGAAACCCTCACTACTCACTACTCACACACCATTCCATATCCCCCTCCTAATATGTGATACTGCCCCACCTCTTAGATTGTAAGCTCTTCAGGGCAGGGTCCTCTCCTCCTCCTGTGTCACTGTCTCTATCTGTCTGTCAATTGCAACCCCGATTTATTGTACACCACTATGTAATATGTTGACGCTATATATATCCTGTTATTTTTATATTATTATTATTAGTATTAATAAAAATCCTGGAACTAATCTCAACCTTTGGTCAGGACCCGGAATAAGTAATCCTGGGGTTATGGTAGGACAATAAAAGTGCACAGAAAAGTGATGGACAGACCTGACACCTGCAGTTCAAGGTGTGAGATTTCTTCTCCCTGATTGAAACCTCATTTCTTGAAGGTAAAGGTGTTTAGTGTTACTATGTTGCCGTACATAAACTTTTTTTGGTACATCCAAGAAATACAAAAAAAGATCAGGCAAAAGATTATAACAATGAGACTGACAGACAAGAAATGCCAGATAAAGAAGAAAGTAAAACAAATTAGAATAACTATTCTTAAATATTTTTTATCAGCAGGTTGTATATAATAAGTACTGCAGAGCACACCTACCCTAATCAGAAGTGCCTAAGGAGACTCCTGGACCTGTAGTTCATCATCAGGTTGGATTTTGGCTTTAATCACCTCTGCCTGGTGACTTTCTGTGCCTATCATGATGAACTTTTCTATTGTCAGTTATTACCTTGTCTACCTGTCTGGAACCTGGGCTCTGTTTAGGATCAGTTTGTCTGTACCTGGCCATCCGCCTGCTGAATCTGCTATTTGCACTGACTCCAAGTACACCAATATAGCATCTAGAAGTAAACACAATCAAAATAAAATCTCAGAAACTTGGAACAGTGGAAACCAGTAGAAGGGAATACCGATATCCCCATTACATGGCAAGCCTTTCATAGGGGGAGGGGACATTACCCCAGGTAAAGGGCAAGAGAGGTGAAATACAGGCTGAAAGACAGCCATGAGCCACCAAGCTATAGACAATGAATATCACCAATTC
>NW_027324059.1:0-1242 GCF_032062135.1 Pyxicephalus adspersus | reverse complement strand
CTTTCCCCCACTGCCCCTCTTCCCCCTCTTAAAGTCCTTTGTATTTCCTCTGTCCCCTTCCTTTTTCTCCACTCTTCTTCCTCTCATTTTTTCTCACACACCCGTCTTCCATTGTCCCCGCTCCTTTTCATCCCTTTTTTCTCTTTCCTTCTTCCCTGTTCTTTGACTCCAGACCCTCTATCCTGCCCTTTTCCCCAGCCCACTTTCTCCCTCTTCCTCTCGGTTCTGTCTGTTTCCTCTTTACTTCCCCTCTCCATTCCTTTGACTTATAATATACCTTCTCTTACTATTTTCCCTCTCCCATTCTTTTCCTACCTCTTCCCATTGTACTCTCTCCCTTCTCCTACCCCCGCTCACACTCCTTCACTTCCCCCTCCTCTCTCTTACTCTCCCATTTACAACTACCCCCTTCCTCCTTTTTACCATTGTTCCTTTTGCCCTTTTTGCCACTATTCCTTCCACTCTCATCTGCCCTTTCCTCTTCCCCTCTTTCACAAAACTCCCCCATTGTTAGCATTGTCGCCATTCCTAATCCTGTTCTCTTTCCTCTCATATTCTACCCTATTCCACTCTCCTTTCTCTCTCACACTAATACCCTCCTTTGTCCGCTCCCCGTTCCTAACCCTTTCCTCTCTTCCGCTCATTCCCTCCCCTCTCCCATGATCCTCTCTGCCCGCTTCCTCACCTCATTCTACCACTCACACTAATTCCCCCATTTTCTGATAACCCCCATTCCTAACCCTTTCCTCTCTTCCTCCTATTCTCTCCCCTCTCCCATGGTCCTCTCTGCCCACTTCCTCACCCCCTTCTCCCCCTCACACTAATTCCCCCATTTTCCACTAACTCCCATTCCTAACCTATTCCTCTCTTTCTCTCTTACCCTTCCCTCTCCCACTGCTCACCCTCCCCACTTCATCATACCTTCTATTCTTTACACCATTCCCCCCATTGTTTGCTATCCTCAATTCCTAAACCTTTTCTCTTTCCTCGTTTCCTCTCATACTCTCCCCTTGCCCCCTAATCTGTCCCCTAACTTCCTCACCCCCTTCTCTGTCTCATACTACTCCCTCCATTGTCCGGTAACCCCCATCCCTAACCCCTATTCCTTTTCCTCTTCTCCTCCCATACATCCCAACTGTCTTTTCCTATCCCCTTCCTCCTCCACTTCTCTTTCATACTATGTCCCCCAATATCCAATATCTAACAATTCCTACCCCTTTTTTCTTTCCTCTATTCCTCTCA
>NW_027324058.1:0-1243 GCF_032062135.1 Pyxicephalus adspersus | reverse complement strand
CATTCAACAGTTTTCAGCATACTTGATATGCCAATACTTTTTCCAGTTCATTGCAGACATGGAAAATATCTAAATTATGTCTGATTTGCCAGCTCACATATTGTGATATAATCATAAAAATAAGTAAGCAGTAAAACGGTCTGTCTGAGCTTGCACAGGGCTGCAAACTCCTTCCGAGGCCAGTCACGAAGAACCACTGCTGGTATCACAAAGGGAATGATTACCATACCCATTCCTACATCTTTAAAGTGCTGGGGATATTTCTTGGAACTCCAAAAAAAAAAAAAAGTTCTGTGTGTCTTTGGGAGCAGACATATTGTAATCTTGAATTATGTGTATCCTAATCTAAATGCAAAACATACTGCTTTGTGTTTTTATATAGGAGAAATTTCAATCACAACCAAGAATACACATACTCAACCTTCCACTGGCACCATGATGCTGTTGCTGATCTTGCCTTTTCTGTGCATGGTTTGTAATAAAATATTTTTGTTCCTTTATGTGTGCAGTCATTGTATTTGGTCATATTTTACCTGCTGAAGATTTTATTGTTAAAAATACAAAAATATAAAATGCCATCTTTTCACAGGGAGCAAGAACTTTAATAGTGGTGTAATTCCCTTATTCTCCAAAGTTAAAATTCACCTTTTGTGTAAGGAAGTGGTTTGCTGAGCTGCAGTTCAGCTACCATACCCTGTGAAAAATATTTCAAATATTGCCATTTGCCCTTTCCCTCTTTTATCTCAAAGACTGCAAAGAGGTCTTGTGGCACTGTGGTTCATATATGCAAAATCTGAGAAAGTAGTTTTCATAGAACAGTTAATTAAGACCAGGCTACTGACATTTAAAAAGAAAAATAAATTAGACAAGTGCAATTTATGCTGTATTATTTGGTTAGGTGTTCTTGGCTAGCACACACTTGTTTCCCTTGTACCTAGAAAAAATATTTTATATATAGTGTTTCGTTCTGCAATTATTCTATATTAATAATACAGTGGTCGTTTTAATTTTCTGTGTTTAGGTACAGTGTTATTTAGTGGCGGTACTGAATCTGTGCTAGTTCAGTGGTCTTTCAGCTTGGAACACAAGAAGGAATTTCTTCCACGTCTAGGAGCAGCTATTGAGCATATTTCTACGTCACCTGATGGCTCTCTGCACTGTACATCACATAAAGACAACAGTAAGCTCATGACTTGTTCCTAAATGCTGTTTTATTGAAAATTTATATATATATATATTTTTA
>NW_027324057.1:0-1243 GCF_032062135.1 Pyxicephalus adspersus | reverse complement strand
ATTATTTTTTTAACAAGAACAGCACTGTTTTGAGTACAATGCTACAACATACATACTGCATTTTATGATTTACTTCTTGATGTTAATAGATCATATGTAAAGACAATACATGCAATAAATGCAATGCTGGAGCATAGAGCACATTGAAAACTAGGGATGAGCAGGCGAATTTTTAAAACTCGATCTTGCTGCGAAATTCGGCCGTTCTCGCTTACCGAAATTGTAAGCGAGAATTGCCGGTGTAAATTCGCCAATCAAGCTCGAATAAAAAAAAAAAAAAAAGAAAAAAAAGATTGCAGGCTGCACTGCTCAATGAATGCAGCGCGGGCTGCATTCATTGATCAACTCAGTGTGCGATTCCCGGAACTAGAGGTTAAATGGTTTACAATTCTCCCCATCCAAAACCTCTATTGCTCTCTAGTGCTTCCTCAGGAAATCGGGGAGCACTAGAGGTTTTGAATAAGGATACTTGTCCCCATTTAACGTCTAGTGCCGGGGATCCCAAACAGGATTCCCAGGGCTGCAAGAATGATTGCAGCTGTAAGAATCCACTGCGATCCCAGGGCACTAGAGGTTAATAAGGTAATGGATTTTCTCCATTGAGAGTTCTTCTGCAGTTTCACTGCGATCCCCAGCCACTAGAGGTTAATATACCTCTAGTGCCCGGGGATCTTCTCAATGAATGTGGCCGTGGCCACAATAATTGAAAACAGTGTGCGATCCCCGGCACTGGAGGTAATTAACCTCTAGTGCCCAGGGATGCTCTCAATGAATGCGGCCGCGGCTACATTCATTGAGAACAGTGTGCGATCCGCACACTCTAGTACCCCGGAGATCGCAAACGGGAGGATTCCCAGGGATTCCCTCTTTTGCTGTGTTTTTATAAAAGGGTATATGACTGCTCCATGAATGTAAAGGAACAAGCACAGTAGAGGTGTATAATCAATACAAATAGCTACATAGGAGTTAGTTAACATTTTAGCATTCCCTAAAGTAAATTAACATGGTACAACATTTTTTGTACAGGTCACCAAAAGTTTATTACTTTTATCTTCCTGAAAATCTTGACTTTGGTAAGTTGATATGTTTATTTCATAAAGACATCATATATTTTAAATGTAACCATTATTCCAAAAATACCCTTGGTTCAATGAGATTTAAAAAAACTAATTTTGTCATTCTGATGATAAGTATGTACAGTGTTTTACACTATATTTATGTTTAGTATAATAAATACGATTTT
>NW_027324056.1:0-1244 GCF_032062135.1 Pyxicephalus adspersus | reverse complement strand
GAAACCTAAACCAGCACCAAATAGGCAACCTTTACAAAGAGATAGAGGTCAAAACAAGGCATAGTGATCAGAAAGGGTATAGGGTCAGAGCCAATAGGCAAGGTCTGATATGGTACAGTTTACACAGTCCAGGTTCTCTTAAAGTGCTGTAATGTTTGACATCTAATTTTACTGCAGATCTGATATATGTAAGTAGAAAATAATATCTTTTTTATTTATATTCATACAAAATAAATAAAATGCACATACTTACTGCACCAAGCAGAGAGATACTGGAATTTATTGAAGAGAGGTTCCCGATTCCCTCTCCCCTGGTATGCCCATAATTTATTTTCAAACCTTTCTTTAGGTCAAAGACTCAGCAGTATTTCAATTGGGGGCAACTATGGGCATTCAAACAATGAGGTATCTTAAATCGGAGATGTCATAGCATGACCTTTGCAGATTTGCAGTGTTCTTATGATCAACGATATACAGATTTTTTTTGCAAAACCATAAGGTTTGGAGTTCTGTTTTCACCAGTCTAGCCTCTAGGATAAACATTTCTATTTTATCAGATGTTTTTCTCATGTGACTAAAATTCTCGCATGGATGTTATTCACTATGAGGTCGTATTTACTCCCAGACCCTCCTGTGACAAAACAATTTGTAGATAAATGGGTCAGCTATTGGCTGAAGACACCTGGTGGGTAATGCAATCTGTGTGGAAAGAAACTAGGAAAGTTATAAATATTGGGTCATGACAAGAAATACATTTACGTGTTCTACATGGGGACTATTGCACCGCTGTGATTCCTAAGGCTGCACCCCGATTGGTTGACATTGTGCCTGAAGTATTTAATGAAACACCCTGATATGCTGCATGCTTTCTGGCTTTGCCCACATATAGTTAAATACTGGAAATTATTGTTCCAATAAATGTCTTGGTTGTCAAGTTAGATACAGCAGGTTTGTCTTTTTGTTGGACTTTTACATGCCATGGGGAGGGAATGCTGCCTATGCGTGAGATCGGCAGTTTTTTCTCTTTGAGCAAAAAGGCTCCTTCTGCGCATGCCCAAGATGCTCTGGGCATGCGCAGAAGGAGCTCCCAAGAGCCTCCTGGGATGCCTGATGTAGGTATTCGGGCAGGCTTTGCTCTCCTATTCATTTTCGAACGCCTAGGCGGCTGAGAATTAGGGGGCGGTGCTACACCCTTTTTTCAATGAAGGGTGTTGCACCTAAAAAAACAAAAAAAAAAAAAAAAA
>NW_027324055.1:0-1244 GCF_032062135.1 Pyxicephalus adspersus | reverse complement strand
AATGGCTCCGCCCACCACCAGGAAACACCTCCTGAAGTGAAATCCCTCTCCTCCGTATGCATTGCAGAGGAGAGGGATTTACCTTCACGGAGCTTTGCATTGAAACATCTGCTGCCGCAGTAAATAGGGGAGCAACTGCAAGGGGGCGGCACCGGAGCTCCGGCAGCTCCGGAGCTCCAGCGGCTCCGGCTCTAGTAGCTCCTAACGCCCCCTGGCCGATGCGCAGGCCGACCCGCAGCACGAACCACCAGCTAGGCCATTTCTGGCCTAAAGGCCGGAGTTTGCTGACCCCTGGTCTAGAGCAATGTTTCTCAACAGGGTTCTTCCAGATGTTTCATGCAATGAGCAATGAGCAGTTTGTGCATCTCAGGTCAGTTTAAATGACACCAATGATCTTTTTTGATATCTGTAAAGATGACATTCTTCCCCATTTGGCCAGTGATAAAGGAAACATATAAGAGGCATTCCCACTGACCACCACATTAATCTCCCTAGAGGTAACACTGAGTGTGACGCGGGGTAGAAAAAAGTTGCTAAAAGTTGCTAAAAGTGCTATGTTAACCTATGGGAAGGTTAGTAAATAAAGCGCTTACCTGATCCACCGGCGTCCCGCGCTGTCCAGCGCTGAGATCTTTGTCTTCTTCCTTCTTCCTGCTTCTGCATCCAATGAGTCACCGGGGGGATCCCGGTGATGTCGGTGCGTGTGTACGTTGCCAGTGGGGCAGGGCAGGAAATTCAAAATCCATTTGTATTGGATTCAATACAAAATAACTGTATTGAATGCAATACATTAGATTTTTATGTGTAAAAGCAGTACATTGTTTTCAAGAACATTTATTTTACAGTGTATATATTAGTATGAGTACAATATGTATTTTTTTTTTAAATATATAGATTTATTCAATTTATTGTTTTTACATGATTTTGTGTTTCAAACTTTATTATACTATTATAATCTAGTGTAAAACAAATTTTCATGAACAACAATGTACCGCTTTTAGACATATAAAACCAGAATGAAATGAACCGCTAGGGAGGTTAATGTACTGTGAGTTATGGATATAGTGATTTGAGGATATTTTAGTGATTCCCTCATGTTAAAAAGGTTAAGAAAGTCTGGTTTAGATCCTGATTATCCTGCAGAGTAAAGAGCCATAGATACATTTTTTTCTCCTTCAAATAAGCATATTACGCATATTTCATGCTGAAATGAACTGCACTTCATTACAGGTTTGCAATCAGGG
>NW_027324054.1:0-1244 GCF_032062135.1 Pyxicephalus adspersus | reverse complement strand
AAATAAAAAAGCTGACCCCTACACATACGTTAAGAGGTTGGGACCGGGTTGTGTTACAAGCTGTGTTTTTGTTAAATCAACGGGTGGTAGGGGGTAGTACACCATTCCAGCGTATGCTAGGTCAGGGACAAGATAAAGTAATTCCTGAATTAGTTATTACTGTTAAAGAGAGAACTCAGGTACAGGATAACAAAATAGAAATTAATGCTCATGAAGAAATTGAATTTGGGGATTCATTGAAAGAGGGAAATTGTGAGTTGTTACAATTAGAATATAGTGTCCCAACGGGCATCCTCAGGATAGATGAAATGACTACATTACATTTCACTCCATTCTCTGACATTACTAATTGGTGCGACTGGGACAATGACTTGAGCCAAGACGTTTTTCAAGAATATTGTGTGACAATACGCCCATGGAAATTTGGAAAATTATGTAAGGGACAGTTAATTGGATATGTTACTTTAATACCAAAAAGGGTGAAAGTGACAGTACAAACCTATGTAAATCAAACAGGGTCAAAAGTATGGATAATACCCAGTGCAGCGGATAGAGGGAGGGAAAGTAAAAAGCAAGGTGAAGTAATTGCTAGAGGACAGGGTAATACTTACCTAATACTCAGAGATGGAGATGTTAACCCTGTTTATTTTCCTTCCCACAGACTGGTTCCAATTTTGAAGTAGAAGAATGTGGTGGCTCTTGCTGGTATCATTATGGGCTGAAGTGGATTCTGATTATCAACGTCTTATACAAGACCAAGACACTTTTGAAAATAAACTATTGTATATGCATCACCGTTATGCCCAGCTGATGAATAAGACAGACTGCTGGATATGTACTCATAGTCCATTGTCTTCTAGAACTATGCCATATATTGCCATTCCAGTACCAAAAGAGGAACTTTTAAACAGGACACGGATTGATTATGGGGAATTGACATTGGGGAAGTTTAATCACACAATTATGGGGCTGCCAATAATGGCTTGGTTATCAGAACCTTGGTGGACTGCATTTAGAAATGATACATTTACAGGCCGTGCAGTAGTTTGCTCCAAAAAACAGCCAAAGGTTTGCACAACAACTATTAGTTCACCAATTATTCAAAGAATTATATAAAGACACTATATATCGTGAACCTTTGTTTTCATTTGCATATCAGATAAGCTATCTTGGACAATTTCAGTTGCCACATGATTGGTATTATGCATGTGGGAATAATGCTTATAAGTTCCTACCTGTTGGGG
>NW_027324053.1:0-1244 GCF_032062135.1 Pyxicephalus adspersus | reverse complement strand
ACTTACAAACATAAAAATACATATGTACATGTAAACTAAAATGACTGCATAGGTGAGCAATGTTTTAAGTCATATCTATACTAAAACATAGATTTAGGTTGGAGAGTTCTGCTTCTCAAGCCATTGATGAGAAATGTGTGCCATTGTGGATATCTCTTTGTGAAAATGCAACTTGCATGAGTATCATCCTAACCATCTCAATGTAAAACTGCTAATGCAAAAATAGAATGCACATGTAGGGATTTGTGTGGCTGCATAGTCTGGGTCAGTGGCTCAGAAAAGACTGAAGCTCCATACAGATAATAAGTAATTGTTGCCTTAAATGATTATTAGCTGCCTGTCTGTTGTATGGACAGGAAAGGGCCCCAGTGCATTCAACCCATAGTAAAACAATAGCTGTGGCTAGTGGTTGGTTGCTTTTTTTTTTTAAACAAGTACAGAAGTTTGCTCAACAGTTCTGATGCTATATTTTCAGTCAGGATCCCATGAATGACTCGGGTGACAGTAATGGGAACCCCCACCCACGTTTGTCTTCATTATTAATAAAAATAAACAGGATTTATGAAGCACCAACATATTACACAGAGCCATTCGCAACCCCTATTTACGTAGCGCTGTAAATAAGTGTAGCAAATGACAGACAGATACAGACAGTGACACGGGAGGAGGAGCAGTCCCTGCTCCGAAGAGCTTACAATCTAGGAGGTGGGGGGAAGTATTCATAAAAAGTTTAAACTGATAAAAGGCGGTACAGGTAGTCCCCGGGTTACAAACGAGATAGGGACTGTAGGTTTGTAAAGTTGAATTTGTATGTAAGTCGGAACATGTACAAAATTTTATTAACTGCAATTAGGACAAATGTTTTTATGGACATAATATTAGGCAGTGTGCTGTCAGTTACTGTATAAAATCCTCACTGTTTGTTAATCACAGACAAAGCAAAAAAAAAAAACTTTATGGAGACTAGACATTCATTAACTTATGGAGCAAGCTGTGCTTTGATGTGCAAAAAAGAAACAACTGCAGAGTTTGTTTTGGTCATTAGAGTTACAAGATGTTGAAAAAGCTCAGTCCTTAAGATCACCAACAACCTCAGCTGTGTTTAGCAAAAAACTTCTTCTGCAAGTCATGGAAACCACCCCCTCCCCCCATCAAGCCTCCATCCTGCACACGAGCGAGCAGGGAAGCCTGTTCGTATCTAGAAGTCGTCCTTATGTTGGATGTCCTTAACTTGGGGACTATCT
>NW_027324052.1:0-1244 GCF_032062135.1 Pyxicephalus adspersus | reverse complement strand
GGAAGTTTGAGGAAATTTTCGCGAGAATGTCAGAGGCATTCTCACCCGTCCCTAGTTGGTAACCCAGGACCACCATCAAAAAATTCTGCAACCCATAACTATAGAGTCCCCCTCATCCAAGTTCCATTATTGCAAAATATCCTGTGCTGACAATTTTTGTCTCTTTGTTTGGAGTGGACCATCACTTGTTGTTAAGAACACCCAGGACCACCATCAGAAAGTTCTCAACCCCCCTCATTCATGTGCTAAAGTTCCATTATTGCAAAAGCCAGTATGAGAATGTGCTTGCATCTCCAACTATAACATGAACCTGTCATTTGACAGCTTTGAAGGCTTCCATTATGATCATCTCCTAAATTTGTTATTAAATTTATTTGTTTCCTAAATTCTATCTATCTGTATTATGCTTTTCTGTCTATTTATCTACACAATATAGCCACCTGACCATCACACCTTTATTTGCTTGATAGACATCCTGGTCTATGCTATCTAAAAATATAGAAATTACTCTTACAACGTGAACTTATAAACAACTCTACTCTTTTGGGAGGGCTTTCCATGTGACCTGGGCATGTTCTTCCTAAAGAAGGAGGTTCAGTAGGGTTAAGGTCAAGGCTTTGTGTAGAACCCTTTGCCTAGTTTTTGTGAAAAACCTTTTGAAGTGGATCTTCAGCCTTTTGTCTCCACTCCTTGCCACCCTAAAGCACCCCCACCCATTAAATACACCCTATACATAGCTTTTTTCAGCAGTCTTCTGACACAATCTGATGATCCCAATGAAGTTTCCATTTTCCTCATCCAGCAGTGTGCTCATTCCTCCAAGATTCAGTGTTGCTCATGTAGTCGGTCCAAAAATACCGACCATAAGCCCAGACTGTATGAGGACATGGGAGATAGGCAATTGGCATGGCTTACAGGAAATTAAGTGACAGGGTTGAGCTGCTGGAAAAAAGCCTTTGGTGCTGGGCAAAATATAGAAAAAAATAAAATGGTCCTTAAAAATAAAGTTGGACTTCAAAGTGAAAAATTAAAACTTTTAATTCTGATTAGTTGGACAGAGCAGAATTAGTTAAGATTAAGCTTTGAGGTGAAATGTGTAGGAGAACCCGGGCAGTAATTTTCTTGTCTTGAACAATTAAGCTTTTACATTCAATGGATAATATGTGAGTGCTGCTGGATCTTTATTATTGATCTTGCCTGGGGTGCTGTTTCAGGTAGCTCTTTGTGGTTGACACTTTGCGAGC
>NW_027324051.1:0-1244 GCF_032062135.1 Pyxicephalus adspersus | reverse complement strand
ATGTTAAGGCTAATTATAATGAATTTCACACAATATATAATAAACTGCATCAAAAAAGCTAGACGTGCTAGAGAAAAACCGAACACAGATTTGAAATCCACATCAAAAATACTACAAAGCCCACATAAAATTATATCTGATGGAAATGACATGTTGACCTGTGTTATTGTGGAAAATATTCATTCATTTAGAAGGAAGGGGGACAGTTATTGAGTGGGGGAACACATACAACAATCACTGGACTAAGACCATTCTTGGTGCACTTGAGACACCTAGGTTCATCTTGGTTCACCAATATGTGAACTCCAATCCATCTTTTTGGAGGATGAATCTTCTTATTCTGTAGTGCCTGTTGGGCACTACAGGATACAGCTTAGTGTATTGGTTGAAAGTGAAACCTAAAGGCTCCCAGTAGTATCTCAAAATATGTATTTGTGTGTTAAAGAAAATGTGTGATAATTCTCCTCTTCAATTCGTTTAGGGTCCTTGAGGTTGGCCAGGGGTGCCTCTCACTTATTAAGCATTGGGTTCCTGCAGAAGTTATGAAGAGAACAATAAGGGCCAATGGGTGGTGCTTTTTTTACAATGGGTACTGGCTGTCAGTGACACATTGGGGTTCATTAAATTGAATGGGGTTCAGCAAAATTAATTATCCTTGGTTTTGCTATTGCTAGCTCTAACTCCTTTAATTAATCAAACCCATTGCATTCAACTATTGACTCAATAATTGACTGCAGTTTTGTTTTTCACATCCAATGTAATACTTGGAAGCAAATTTCTCCCTCTTGTTTAGGTTCTTGCATTGATCAGACAGATGTACCAAAAATTGTCTGGTTTATTAACACAGCTGCACGTACTCATCTTTAGCTGAAAACAGACTCCGTATGGCCTAGCTGTACTATCCAAAAAGATGGTTTTGCACTAGAGACAAGCCCTTGGTCCATCTTGCCTCATATACATATATATATATATATATATTATTATATACCTATTTCTGACGTCAGCTCACTGACTTGCCCAGAAATGCCCAGCCACTGCTGGAACATGCATGCCAAAATCGTTGTTGTGCAGTGGTATCAATTAATGATCTACTGCTAAATCTTTCTTCGTGTCCCCATTCTTTGACTTAAGAATAGTTTGCTGGGTAAGACCATCCCATTTATTGATGAGATAAAAATGATTTGTCTAAGTTTCCTCCCTAATAATTGACTATAGCCAATGAGGCGCCAAGAAGAATGGAACAA
>NW_027324050.1:0-1245 GCF_032062135.1 Pyxicephalus adspersus | reverse complement strand
ATAACTGTGTACTGTAGTCTTCTTCATGGGTAAATAAGGCATCCCCCTGAAAATAAGCCCTAGAGCATATTTTGGCCTTCAAAAAAAAATACGACAGTGTCTTATCATCGGGGAAACAGGGTAGGAGAGGAGCCAAAGCAACTATTTGCTCAGACAACTTCCTGTTGCCAGTGACTTCCTTTTATCAGGGAGGTCATAAGGCAGTTGAAAATCACATGACCCACAGGTAGGAGAACCCACCACCAGAGGGGGTGCGGGAGCAGAGCCAGCTCAGGTGGTGTTCGCACTTCTGCCAGCAGATGGAATGCTTCTGCAGAATATTCTGGTTCTCTGGGGTAAAAGGGGAAGCACTCATGGGATCACGTGACTTAGAGCAGGAAGTGACCAGTGGACAGAAGTCCTGAACTGGGCTGTTGCTGCTGCTGGCTGCAGAGGAATGTGAGGTGGGTGGTACAGACACAGGCACAGAACCAGGGGGATCTGTGACACTTTGAATGACAATGATTGGATAAAAATCTGGTTTACCCATAAGTCCTGCTAGTCCTCCAAGTCTGGGTGCAAGAAGCTAACTTCAAATTCCTCCCATGCTGGTATAGTGTGCCGTACCTACTTTGTAAATTTATCCTGGATATCTAACCCATGTGTTTTCGCAGATGCCAACTGCCACATGCTCCACTACACACTGGGATTCCCACTAAAATCAGTTTTGACTGCTCAGTTGTTTATTGACTGCTGCCAAGCAAACTATTGCTGATGCCTGGCTCTCACCTTTGTTATCCTAGTGTGAAGAGAGGTGTGTCCTGTACCTTTTCCATGGAAAAACATACTGCCCAAATCACCTACACCATGCCTAGATTTACTGCAGTCTGGTCCCTATGGGTCGATAAGTTTCTAACTTCCTTTTTCGACTACAGACTACTTTAGATTTAACTTACAATCCATTTAGTTTGTCCTCCAATCACTAGTTTGTATACCCTCTTCCTCTCTATTTTCTATCCCCCTCTTTCCTACATCATTCTTTGGTGCTCTGCTAATCACTATGTACCCGGACTTTCTGAGCCTTTATCATGTTGGCAATTACCGTATTTTTCCAGAAGTGGGGGAAAAAAGTCCCTGCGTCTTATGGTCCAAATACAGCCTACACATATGCTGTTAAAAAAAAGTTTCTTACCGTGTTCCTCTCCTGTGTGCGTGTCTCCTTGATGCTGGCTGTGCAGCACGTGCCTGCTCCTGGCTGCAGTGCAG
>NW_027324049.1:0-1245 GCF_032062135.1 Pyxicephalus adspersus | reverse complement strand
GTTATCTTATTAAAATAGTAATCATCTGACGTGTTAGAATACTTTTTATAAGTTTTCATTACTTTTTGTGTCCTAAAAGCTTTACATTGTTAGCTTTACGTTAGAATCTCATGGGTATGCTAGGTTTTAGTTTAAGGTTGTATACATTTGACTGATACCTGTATTTTACTGGAATAAACATGAGCAATATTTCATGGAAATTTTCTTTGTAAACCAAACACACATATTATTTTGTTATCATTTACTTTATTACTTTCATTATTATTTTGTCTCATATTATTATCCAAGTTAGGAAACCAGGTTGACGTCATTGACGGCCTAGGAATGCGTATATCCTGGAAGCCTCCATAACTGGTTCTGGTTTTTGAAGTTTCATAGGCAAAAATTGTACAGAATATTAAGGGTACAAAATAAAGGGGTAAAGAATATTACCATAAAAAAGAGATTGGGTACAGAATACTCATAGAAAAAAAATAATGCACATCTGAATTTTCCAAATACTGCTTCAGGAAAAAATGTAACCTTACCCTGGTTTCCTGGCAGCATTAGCTAACCCATTGGTAGCATACACTACACTAGCAGCCCTATGTGATGTAGCCACTAAAAGGTACTGTTATCCTAAAAAACCATCTCCCTAGTCCTAAATTTCAGGTACTTAAATTTATAACCAGACACTTTATAGCTTACAAGTATTACCCCACAAACTGCTGATTTCCACGTCACTGAGCCTTTTGTGTCATCTCCAAGAAGCAGCTTCTTTGCAACTCTCCCCAGACACTTTTCAGCTCAGAAGACTACCCCGATAGAACGTTACTCATATGCAGCTTTCCTTTGCAGTGCAATGGCAGGATGAGGCATGGAAGGCACCAGGGCCAAAGGTCTTGGGTGCATCATCCCCTGCACCCAAATGTAAGTCCTTCTTCCACAAGCCTCCAAAAATATGTATTCTCTCCCTGAGCTCACACCACTAACACCACCAGTGATTGCCCTTCCTACTCTGTCTGTTGAAAACATCTCTACAGTAGTGGTACAGCCACTAACAACTACCATCTAATGGGAATGCTGCCCCTACAATAGCAACTCATGTGCTTACTGGCTAATATGAATGCAGAAGGCAGTACAACAACTACTAGCTAAGCCCAACATTTTCAACTGGCTCCCAACAGCTTTCACATTGACTATTAAAAGGATGGATGGCAATGTGTAACATTCACTGCAAAGCCTACCCAGCAGCAAACCAAACAT
>NW_027324048.1:0-1246 GCF_032062135.1 Pyxicephalus adspersus | reverse complement strand
AAGACATCGAACACAGACGCCTCCGCCCCTATAATATCAGCTGATTTGTTCCCGGGATCTTATTAGAACTGACTGGTTTCTGATGCTGGGGGGGGTTCCTGCACCAAGCAGACTTCCTGTCCGTTATCATGCTGAATGCGATCGGGACACGGTGGCGGTGTGAGATCGGCCGCAGACAGCCCTCTGTTTATAGGGATTGTGTATGTGGTGCAGACACCAGAAAAATGCTTTGAGGGGCTTTCAGGGAAAATCAATCTCTTTATATTGATGGTAAATTCTTTTGGGTTGTGGAAAAGAATAAAAGCAGCGGAAGGCAGTGAAATGGGACGAGTATTATTATTATTAATTATAACCAGGATTATTATAACGCCCACATATTACGCAGCGCTGTACAATAAATAGGGGTTGCAAATGACTGACAGATACAGACAGTGACACAGGAGGAGGAGAGGACCCTGCCCCGAAGAGCTTACAATCTAGGAGGTGGGGGAAGTATCACACAATGAACCTGATTTATTAAAGCACTCCAAGCCTGGAGAGGATACACTTTCAGCAGTAAAGCTGGGTGATCCATAAAACCTGGAATGGATTTCGTCAAAGTCATTTGTTATTGATGCATTCCATCTGTGTTTTCAGCTCCTGTGTGCTAGGAGTTATTATCATTATCATTATTATATAGTAGTATATTTGTATAGCACTGACATATTACTCAGCGCTGTACAAAGTCCAAAGTCATGTGACTAACTGTCCCTCAAAGGAGCTCCCAATCTAATGTCCCTACCATGGTCATATGTCATTAATACAATCTAAGGGGAATTTCGGAGGGAAGACAATAAACATCATGTTTTTGAAATGTGGCAGGATATTACCCATACAATGCATAAAATGTTAATAAAATTCTGTCGTATTATTGAAATGAATGATAAACATTTTTTTAATTCCTTTTTTTGTTTTCCTCCAAGGCACTTCACCAGTTGTACTACGATCCCAACATTGACAACAAGAACCTTGCACAGAAATGGTTAATGCAAGCCCAGGTGTCACCCCAGGCATGGCAGTTCAGCTGGCAGTTGCTGAGCGGTGGCAAAGTGCCAGAAATCCAGTACTTTGGTGCCAGTGCCCTGCACATCAAAATTTCCCGCTACTGGGGGGACATCCCTTCTGACCAGTACGAAACGCTGAAATCGCAACTCTTCACGCAGATCTCTGCTTTTGCCAGCGGCTCCAAAATCGTATTGACAAGACT
>NW_027324047.1:0-1246 GCF_032062135.1 Pyxicephalus adspersus | reverse complement strand
TTAGGGGAAAAAAAGAAAAAAAAAGTGTTAACAGCTCTAATTAAAACATATGGGCCCATTCAGGTCAGGGTGCTGGGCAATGGAGCGCTGGGGAAAAAAAATTAAAAATAACACACGTCGCATTTTTGTGCAGCACATTCTGACACGCTGCAATGTACTGCAGTGCAATGAAATAAAAGGAACCTTTCATGCAAAAAGAAGCGGTTGTCCTTGTCCCTGTTCTTTAACCTATATTTGTTAATATAAATGACTTTCCCTAGTGTCCTGCAGGTATGAGTGATATTCTGCAACCAGGTCACAAAAAATTTGGGACAATCATTCTAGGTTAGCCAGGCAGGGCAATGGACATTCTATTTGCTTCGAAGGACCACTTAAAAAATGCCAGTTGATCCCTCGGCCCATAACACTTAATACCTCCATCCATCAAGAGCTAACTAGCTCACCTTAAGCAATTTCTCGAGTTTGGATTCCTTTTCCTTCTCTTTTTTTAGTTTCTTTTTGGACACAGTAGATCCATCTAGCTCATCTCCTTTTCTCTTTCTGCAAGAAGAAAAACAAATTGAAATGTAGTTGGTGATTCTTAAGATAATACCTTACCCTGACAAAGCTTACAAAGCACATACACCAATCAGCTGAAACATTAAAACCACTAACAGGTGATATTATATTGTTAGAATAGCACCAGTCAGCCATTGTTTACCAGCAGGAAACAATGACAAAGGCCCAATTGTGATAACTAAATGTCTGGGGTCATCAGGACTGTGGACAAATTTGGTGTATATGGAGTCGACAGAAAATTTACTGACTTGGAGTCCCAATAAATGTAAGTTGTTTTGAAAACATACATTTACATTTTACAGATAACAGCTATGAAAAAGTCTAAGGTTTTTTGTATTGACTCCACAGCCATGGGGCTCATACCTCTAAAATGTGGGGTAGTCTTGGTACTAGATACCCCAGACAAATTTTGACATCTTGTGAATATTCCTCAACAGAGATGTTTTGGTGTCACAAAGGGGACCTACACAATATTAGGTCCTCGAGTTTTTATGTGTTGCCTGTTAAGTGTATATACTCAGTTCCAGGATAAAGGAAGCCAAAGCATGCATAACTGTACTAATGTTTGAAAAGCAAACGCTGGTAAAATAAGTACAGTGATGACTAAACAGGGCACAAATGGCTGACACATCCCACTCCATAGCCTGACAAGCAAAATACAATGGTCAGTATTTACAAAAAATCCTAA
>NW_027324046.1:0-1246 GCF_032062135.1 Pyxicephalus adspersus | reverse complement strand
GCCGTGTTTTATTGATGTCAGTGGCGGGCTGCCAGTGTGACTGAGGCAGACAATGTGATGACCTGAAGCAATTCTCTGGCATTGAGTAACACATTATCCCACAGAACGTTCTAAAAACATTTTATGTTACAATAAAACAGATTCTATTATCAGTACGGAACTCGCTGTGCAACACGGTAACCGCAGCATTGATAATGCGCAGTGGGTGGGGTCAGGCTGGTGGCGACAATGTGGGCATAGCTGAGGTGAGAGGGTTAAGGCCATCTCGGGGCCCCCTTCATTGGCACATTGTTACAAAGGCTTTAGGCCTGGCCTAGATTTGGACTGACACTGCAGCTAGGTGGTCTCCATGGCGATGGGCAGCTCAGCAAAAGGTTTCCACAGCTACGGGTTTTTGTTCGGTTTATTCTGGAGCAGCCAGGCCACAGGGCAGCATGCCCAAAGATGCCGTACAACGGTCCTGTGGCGCCAGTTTGGGGCACTACCGAGTAACCCTGTCGTGCCCTGATGGGGTTTCTAACTTTAATGTGGGAATTTTATCCATTACTAATTATTGTGAAAACATAGCAAGCTCAGAGGTGTATTTAAATGTACCTGTCCCCAAAACATAAGTCTGTGTGGGGTAAATTAGGATTAAACCTCATCTGTAAACACACCAATCAAAAAATGGCTAACATTTCCTTGTGTATTGTTAGTAAAATATCCCCTTGCCCATAGCAACCAATAGGCTTCTGACTTTCATAGCTGCAGGCTGGTTTTAAGAAAGGATTAAGGATTCTGATTGGTTGCTTTAGGCAACAAGAACTTTTCTAAGTGTTTTCATGCACCCATTCTAAAAATGCTAATTGCCTTTAGATGCCTTTAGGCCTCAATAAAGGTGTCAATGCATGTTTACAGGTTTATAATATAATCTCATTGTAAAATCTTCTTTAGACCAGCAACTATGTAGTATAAGGACCAGTCTGGTGTAATTTAAAGTATATTTAAACAGGGTTTTTGCCATCAGCATCCCATTTAAGGAAATTTCCCTTTAACTTTAAACACAATGGGAAGAAAAAGAAAAGCGCTTCAAATTAAAAATCATTTTAGTTGTCTTAGGGATAACAGTCACCATTGGAAAAATGCCCCACTTTTTTGTATTGTTGATTTTCTTACACTTTGAGCGCCAGTGACAATGATCCCTGGGGCAAACAGAAAGGGTGAATATTTACAATGGGGACACAGAAAGCAAAAAAAAAAAAAAAAA
>NW_027324045.1:0-1246 GCF_032062135.1 Pyxicephalus adspersus | reverse complement strand
GTCACCCAGCTCCTGAGTGTCTTATTTCCCCTGTAATATCATATTACAGTCACCCAGCTCCTGAGTGTCTTATTACCCTTGTAACATCATATTACAGTCACCCAGCTCCTCAGTGTGTTGTTATTTCTATCTGAAGATCTTGCAAATAACACACTGCCTGTCCTAGAATGAAAACACTCACACACATCACTGTATCTGTGAGAGCTGCCATAGTTAACTACAACTACAAACAACTCCCCCTCTCCTCAGCTCCATGATTTGAGGAACAGGGAAGACATTCCTATGCAGTGACTACATCACAGAAATAATAAACTGCAATTCTTGGATTTGAATGTCCTTAATGTAGTTGCCTTTGTCAAGGTATTAGAATTCTTTATTCTGTGGGACAAAGATAAGAGATGTACCAAGAGTCAACACAAGTAAGTAACCCCTGACACTTGCCACTGGCCACCAAAATAAGGAGACCACCACACTGAACGCCAATGTAAAGGGGCACTCTGCTACTGTACAACAATGTAAGAGGATAACTTTACATTGGGCACAAATGCAAGGTCAGATAGTAAGACCCCCACTGGGTTCTATAGTTCCTCCTGGTGGCCCCGAGAGACAGGAATGTTGATAGGCCCATTGATTAAAAACACTTCATCAGCCACAAAAATTAAATGCTCCTTGCATTGGTGCACCGCTGTGCCATTCGTGTGAACAAGATGACTGCACACCTTCCCATCGCACATTCAGCACACTCATGGCATGCAGTAACACATTAGTGTGAACTACGGAATATGCACCAGGTCCAGATTTTGCATCAGGCATTCAATCATATGTGCAATGCTTATTAAGACACAATATAACATGCATTTGGTCAATCCACCCCATTGGGTAGCAGACCCAGTTGTCATTTTCAATCTTTTAAATCTGCACCTTTCAATATTATAATACCTGGAAACCTGCCATAAAGCCTTTTTGATCACTTCCTGTTTCAGAGTGACAATGCTCTGCCAATTTTACTCTGGTGTTGTCACCCTGTCATAAAGACTGCAAGCAGCCATGCCAACATAATATGCAATCACTGTCACCTACAATGTAGCCATTTCTGCATAGAGATAGAAAACAACAGTTCTTGTCCCACTTACATCTCTGACATGGTTAAAAAATACTCCCCCTGCCGCTCTCTCCGCTCCTCCAATGACCTACTAATGACTTCCTCACTCATAACCTCATCACACGCATGGATACAAGACTTCTC
>NW_027324044.1:0-1246 GCF_032062135.1 Pyxicephalus adspersus | reverse complement strand
ATACAGACAGTGATACAGGAGGAGAGGACCCTGCCCCTATGTAATCTAGATGAAATGTAATGGCATTTTTCAGAGTTTAAGGGGCTGGACTTTATATCTACAAGACTAAAAATTATTGAAAAAACCAAACTTCCAGTATCATTTAAGTAGTCAATATATCCGAGGACTACTTTTGATTATAAGTAAGTGTGCTTTAATGTTGCCGTATGGGCATTATTAATATGAAACAGGATTAATATAGCGCCAAAATATTATGCAGTGCTGTACATTAAATAGGCATTTAACAGGGCACAAGATAAATAGTGTCCATTATAGCTTACAATTTTTGCAGTGAGATAAAAAGTAAACATACACATTTGGTTTCAAAAAGAGGGCAGAAGCAGATCAGGCAATTGTACCGATGTGCTTTATTTGCTGTTTCATCATCGAATATGACCCAACGTTAGGGAAGTTAGCAACCTTACTATAATAAACTTTCCCTGTGATCTCCTTACTGTTATGGTAGGCTATAATTATAAGATGTTAACACTTTTCCAAGATTGGAAACTTTAAGGGAAGCATTTAAGCTAGTCTCCATTTCTTTCTTTTTTTTTTTTTTTGGTTCTTTTGCTTCATTTGTAACACAGTATGCTGCTTTGCTGTGTGTCTAGGAATGTGTTCTGAAATTGAAGAAAAGTAAAAGCTGAAAAATGTGCAGCATAAAATTTGACCAAAGTCAATGTTAACTTATAACAGTATATATGAATGGGTTAATCTTGTTAATTAATAGGACCTAAAGGTTTCCCAAGACATGCAAGAATTGCTAAACAGCATGCCATCATAGTATAGAAGAAATGGGTGCAATGACCCCTAATAAACTGTGTGACAGTTGGCTGAGAGGACAAAGCACATGTGGGAAGAAAAGATACAATGTCCACTACTAAATGCACAGCTATTTTGTTCTATGTAAACAGCATGCTTAGTCATGATTGATGGCGTAAACCAACAATGCAGCTTTTCCCTGGAAAGAGAATAGCTGTATTGTAATTCTAAGAATAACTTCCATTAACCCTTTCCTGAAGAAAAAAAATACACATAGTATGTCAGCCTGTGTCACCTCTGCTCTGATGAAAACTGCTAAATACTTTTTAAGCAGACCTAGCAATAGACATATTTTATTATGTGCAAATATGCAACGTAATATGCAACATAATACGGTCTTCGTTCAGGTATCATCTAGGAGCAGCGTTTAGGACAATTGTACTTT
>NW_027324043.1:0-1247 GCF_032062135.1 Pyxicephalus adspersus | reverse complement strand
GTTCGTCGTTCGTTTTCCGACGATAATAATTGGAAGTGTGTACGTAGCTTTAGTGAGCAGCAATAGGAAGGAGCTTGGCCCCTTATCAGCATGCTCATTGTCACCATGTGTGTTTTGCTGCTAACATGATTGGGCCTTGGTGCTGCCCTGCCTCTCAATCAGAGAGATGCTATGAGTATACCAAGCCATTACCATGTGATCTTTTTCCAGTTTCCACCTTCTTTATAAATTTTATATTCTACCTGTGTTTTTTTAAGCACTAACATACTATTCTTTTTATTTCAGGGTGCCCAGGTGACTTCAAGAAGATGGCTAAATCTACAGGAATACCAAAGCAAAAAATTAATGGCTGACAATGGAGTCACTGTTCAGAGATTCTTTGTTGCCGATAACGCCACCGAAGCCCTCGAAGCTGCCAAAAGACTAAGTATGTCTGACGGACTGTTCTGTTTTAGATTTTTGCAATATCATTTAGTAACAGAATAAATTTACCATCTCGGCTGGTGAGCATTCATTGTTGTGGTGTAAATGGGCCACAAAAGTCTGTCTTTACTTTTTTGTCAAAGTGTGTGAAGACAGGAACATGGGGCAGAGACGCTTCAGGAGATCAATGGCACTGTTACCCAACAAATGAGCAGGAAGACTCGTCAACTCGCTAAAAGAAGAAGGGAATTCACTGGGTATTTGGCAGATTAACCTTTTTGTCTGCAAATAACATTGCATTATACTGATAGATCGAAGATTCTCCTTCATGCTATCTGATCAGGAATGGGTTAATGGCTGGCGTTGGTTGTTGATCGCTGTATTACCCGGTTTTACAATCCCTGCTACCGTGTTGGAAATGGCGTCATAAAAAGTCATTTTTGTTATGCTTTATTCTTCTTTGTTTTTCGCTGGGGTTCTGTTTTGGGCCAAAACATTTAAATTTAATGATTGCTGCTTTGTTGCTTTTTGTTGCATGAGGCATTGAATGAATTTTATTAGAATATTATATTGAGACATGAAAACTTTTTTTTTTAATGCTTTTTAAGAGATATTTCCCTTAAAACAGTTCATTCCTAATATTTTTCCCGTTACTGAAATTTAAATAAACATTATTGTTAGACATCAGCTTGGAACATGAATATCCGGTTTTGTTTAAAGGTTTTTTTTAAAAGGAGTTTGAAAATAAAGATAATTTTAGTGCCACCAAATCTCTTAAAGGGGGCTAATGAAAATTAAATACCATTTGAGGTTTCGTGATAGCA
>NW_027324042.1:0-1247 GCF_032062135.1 Pyxicephalus adspersus | reverse complement strand
ACTGTAGTCTTCTTCATGGAAAAATAAGACATCCCCCTGAAAATAAGACCTAGGGCATATTTTGGCATTTCAAAAAATATAAGACAATGCCTTATTATAGGGGAAACAGGGTAATAGTAATATAGTAAATAGCAAATTTATAAATTTGGTCTCAATAGGAGCAATGCCTCAAAAGGTCCTTTACGAAAACTTCTTCCCAGTAAAGTGTAATGATTTGAAACACCCCTATCCAAAACGTTTGATGTGGTTGTTCATTTACCTGTAAGAGGACTTGTGGCAGATCAGTGAGTCTACATGGGACAGCTCTGGTGACAAGGTAACTAATGCAGTGAGGGAAAACTATTAAAATGAAAAGGGGTACAGGTTGACTTTAAGACTAAAATAAATTGAAGAGGAGGATGTGGCTATTGTAGGAAACTTTCTAAATCTTCAAAAAATTAATCTTTTTAAAGGATTTAAGAAAGAGTTGGAACAGGATGTTAATCATGTACATAAGCTAACCCAATATTATCGCCGGTAATGGAAACAAGATTTTCTGTAATCTGCCAGTGATCAAGACGCACTTAGCCCTTCTACAGCATCAAATATTTTTTTGTCATGGTATCAAAGTAGGAACCAGTTTTTCCTTTGATGTAACGTTAACATTTCCAGATCAAGCTTGAATATTTTATGAACTAACATTAAAGGAGTGATCAGTGGGGATTGCCACATCAGAATTGGTGCCAGGATCTTGAAAGTCCTCACCCGCTCATATGGCACATTTTGTGGTTTTGCCTCGGATTTGCATGTAATTTGTGATGATGAAGTCAGGTGATACCAGATGGCACTACAATGTGATGATTTCGGACCCCCGCCCTAAGGGGGAAAAATAGGCTCAAGGTTTGCTGAGCTGCATATGGTTACAATATACAAGTGGGTTGGCAGTCAAAATTAATATGCTTTGCTCTTCTCGTCTGCTGTCAACACTTTATGCTGAGACTAAATGATGGACAGTTATTACTGACAGTCAGCCAGGTGATAATACAGCATCAAATATATTCAGGAAAAGAGTATATTACCTTGATGGGTATGCAGTGCATGCATTAATACAATTAAAAGTATATATACCGTGTTTCCCCGAAAATAAGACACTGTCTTATATTTTTTTGGGCTTCCAAAAACACACTAGGTCTTATTTTCAGGGTAGGTCTTATATACTTTTTTTAATGAAAAAAAACACCATATTCATGTAGAACAATGTACATTTG
>NW_027324040.1:0-1248 GCF_032062135.1 Pyxicephalus adspersus | reverse complement strand
GAATACAAGGGATGTATATTTGACCCTAAAACTCCAGCTATTCTTCATTTTGTTCTTTGTCAAACATCTGACAATAAAGCTAATCAGTTTTCTGAATGAAGGGAAACGTGTAGTGGTAGAAGTAAAATCTAGATAATATAGATCAATGCAAATAGACAAACTAGTTTCTCAAAGCACATTCATGTATCTAATTTTTTCATTGGTATAAAACAGAAGACTGCATATTTATATTAAAAGAGCAGTTGCCTTCCTAAAGAACACAAACACTGGAGTTTCCTGGCAGGATAGTTAAACGTAACATGGTCCCTTTACTGACTGCACTTTTGATAGTTGGTCACTAGGTGGCAGAATGAGTCTTCGGGTCTAATTTATGAAAGCTCTCAAAGACTGGAGAATATAGACCATCATAGAAGAACCTGGGTGATCCAGCAATCGATTTAAGAAATCCACTCCAGGTTTGCTGATCACCCAGATTCTTTTATATTAGTCTTTAATTATTTTAATTATGTTCTCCAGTCTGAGAGCTTTCATAACTCAGGCCCATTGTTTTAAAGACTTCGGAGGGAGAAAAGTAATAGGATTCTAACAGTCATTAGCAAATATTCAGGTGAATTGACAGGGGAATAATTTATAAATTTACCTCAGACAAGCATGAATATGGACTGGCGGATATAGATAAAGCATTTCTACATCAGTGGCCTTTTTGCCAACTGGTTAAGTTGTGTTTTTGAAAGAAAAATAAAGCGGGAAAATAAGGGGGTGGAGGGGGGTTCTGAAGATGAAAAAAAATTAGGCAAATGTATATAAATACATTTATATATGAATTTAAATTAACTGTGTAGGCTTCCGAATGGATTATCTTTCCTTGAGTGCAAAGCACATCATTTAATTCTAGGTCTGTTAATAGTCCAAAATTTTATTTAACAGTCTTGATTACCAGACTCTGAATTCTGATAGTTCATCTACCATCACTGGCTAAATACTGCAGACATAATATGTAGTTTTAGTACAATTTGGAACCCTTATGGTATTATGGTTTGATCACTTTAATATAAATGTAGCATACCTTCCAGTAGCTCTACTTGCTGATGGACAAGTACTTGATCTATCTGCAAGGAAAAAAAAAAAAAAAAAAAAAAAAAAAAAAAAATACAAATAGGTTTACTGCTATATCAAATATATTTGCTACAATCTAGGATTCTGTTTTCATCTGTAAAGAAACATTTGGTACATTTTAGTTTGGCATAT
>NW_027324039.1:0-1248 GCF_032062135.1 Pyxicephalus adspersus | reverse complement strand
ATTAGAGGTGGCAGCCAAAATTATTTAACAGTGTTGACATCAAACAGCAGCTCACAGACACGTCTGAGTTTACCGCTTGCTTTAAATAAGAAAACCCACAGAGTTGATAGAACCAGATGCCAAAAACACACAGATTTATTCAAGGAAGTTATAGTAAGCTTTTGGCTGGTTGAATTTCCTTAATGTTCTATACTGACCAGTGTTAGCTACAGAATTTGCAGTCTGCTGGGCATATGGCAGTGGAAAATAACACCAATCCATGTGGACTACAACTATTCTCAGGGACGGTTCCCTGTTCTAAATTGCCACCTGCTCTGAGGTTTCTCTAAAAAGTTCTGTAATGGATAATGGTGATAAAATTGTGAGGTCTTGCAGATTTTTGGGTCCAGTTTAGTGTTCCCCTGAGCCCCTTTTAGCTGGGTGCACCCAGCAATTTTAAATAACCACCTGGCTGTTTTTAGGTGGTTACTGAAGAGTTGGGTCACAATACAGGGGCCGCCACTCGCCTACAATTTTTCCCACCCATCTTAAAAAAAATTTATGGGTTGAATACTGCAGTTCTATACGCAATCTCACTGAAGGCCCATTAGGACGACCTCATTCGTCGTTTTTTGTTAAATTATTATGTATTTTGAGACAGCTCAACAATTGTTTCAATCACAGTTGTTTCATTTTTGCATATCAAAACACAGCTTGCTCCAGAAGTTAATCAATGTTTAGGCTCCATAAAGTATTTTTTTTTTTTTTTTTGCTTTGTTTGTGATTAACGCACATTGAGGATTTTATAAAGTAACTGACACCACGCTGCCCAATAATATGTTGAGACAAACATCTGTCCTAAAATTGCATTTATTAAAATAATGTACCGGTTCCGACTTACATACAAATTCAACTTACGAACAAACCTACAGTCTCTATCTGGTATGTTACCTGGGGACTACCTGTATTGTGTTGTAGCATGCTGGAGATATGGACCTTCTTTATTCAATCCCCCATGGTGCTTCATTCACAATCAGGGAGCATGTGCATTGTTAATTGGAACTTCTGGGAGTGCTGGACTACCCTGGCACACACTGGATTGCACCACATTGCCAAGGGGGTTTACATCTGTATGTTGTGATGTGCTAAAATTCGATTGCATTGGTACTTTGAGGGCATTCAAAATGAAAGTCAGTGCAATATGGTATGCTTAGCCTTGTGTGTTTCCAGTAAAGCACTCATCACCACAATTTGTGAATTGTTTTTTTT
>NW_027324038.1:0-1248 GCF_032062135.1 Pyxicephalus adspersus | reverse complement strand
GCCTTACAAGAACGTGATAGAATATTGTACAACAAAAATTTATAAGCTGCTTGCAGCCCTGTCTGGTGAGATACCGGGGTCAAAAGGCACCTTTAGAAATCTACTAGGTACTAAAATAAATGGGTAAAACTGGGTGGTACAGAAAGTCAATTTACGATAATCAGTCAACAGCAGAATCAGATTTATGACAGAAACTTCCTTTGTGGAAGTCTTTGTTTCCTTTCTCCAAAAAGCCTCTGAGGAATCCCAATTTCCACAGACAACCCTGAAATTTGGATGAATTTTGGGATATTGTCAGATATTATCAATTTTTTAAAGCCTAAAATAGCACAAAAGTATTTTCAGACTACAAATAAAATGGAGCTTATCATGGGAGGCTGCCAACAAACCTAGAATGGGTCCAGGATTCAAAACAGCAAATGACTTTGAAGAAGTCCATTCCAGGTTGCTGGATCACCCAGCTTCACTGATGAAAGTGTATCCTCTCCAGCCTTGGAGAGCTTTCATAAGTTAGGCCAATTATTTGAGACTTTGGGCCTGATTTAGTGCAGCTCTCCAAGGCTGGAGGGGATACACTTTCATCAGTGAAGCTGGGTGATACAGAAAACCTGGAAGTAATTTGCTAGCAAATGTTTTTAATCCTGTACCAGATCATACATTAGGGTTGCCAACCTGCCTCCCACCTGGAAGGGAGATGTTCTCTACAAATCTACGACCTCTGAAGCTAGTGATTTGTGCCATACTGTAGTATTCATGAGCTTAGAACGAACATTCTGATAAAAGAGCAGAATAAACAAAATGTTTAACTCAATATTCAGCTTTTTCTTTCTCCAATCTCAGGCAGTGATGGGAAAACAAGACTTCTAGGTATTAATTAACTGCAACAGAGAAAAATCTAGTCACCTGGTCTGCCATACATGGCTGTGGTATGTGTCAGAACTGTGTAAATCTTAAGACTGGTTTGAAAAAAGCTCCTTTATACTGTGAGATTTGTGTGTGTATTTAGCTGTTTGCCCAAGGTTCAATGTTAAATCTCCATTCAAAACACTGCACTTCAGAAGAATGTCTTTTTAAAAGTTCTTAAAAGGACCTAAAACAGTGTGTGCTGATAGATGTATAGTAATGGATTGGCACGTTTTCCCTTATGAGGTGCCAGCATCCTATAGACACATTTTGACTGCATTTGTGACCTATGAAATATTCATGCTCAGTGTAATTTGCATGTTAGTGGTACTCCTAGTGCTGTCT
>NW_027324037.1:0-1248 GCF_032062135.1 Pyxicephalus adspersus | reverse complement strand
GAAATGTCAGTTCGGTTACCAGATGACACAAAACTGGCCTGTGGATGGAGGAAACTTTGAGAAATCACACCTTCCTAGTTTAAGGTTTTGCACACAAAATTTTTTTGGACTCCAGATGTATGAAAAAAAAATAAATAAACAATTTTCAATAACCCCCCTACACTAAAATTATATTACCATGGCAAACGCACTGCTCTGTTACACATTACTGCCCATTTCTAACACTGGAAACCCAATTTCTCTGGAATGGGGAGGTGTAGGAAACATCTGTGGATAACACCCCCTAAAGTTTTATCACAATGGCATCATTAGAACATAAAAGGTACTGGTAGGGTAAGTAATGCATAAGAGGGCAGCGTGTTTTGATGGGCAGACTTTATGTATTGATGCCATGAAGATGAAAGTTTGGGGGATGTTAGCCACAAATGTCCCCCACTTGCCCCTTTAATTCTGTTTACCTGCATCTCTCTGTTCTACAGAAATTGGGGTTCAAGGTAGGGAAGCGGACAGTTTGATGGGCTGAAGTTTTTATGTTCTAATGATGCCATGCTAATGAAATTTTAGGGGTTTATACATCTGTTCCCCACTTGCATCAGTTTGCTGCACCTCCCCATTCCAGATAAATCTTACAATTTTTCACAAGTTTTTAAACTCATGATCCCCATATTTTAAAACTCTTGAAATTAAAAAAAGAAGTGTTGGGTATTAGTAGTTATGAGAGTCCCCTGTGTACACTAAAAATTTTAGGTAATTACAACCAACAGTTTAGGAGATCTAAAGGATTGAACGCAATGAGTTGTTAGGCTGCCGAACATGACAAGCAGACTTTACATACACAGCGATCATACTGCGGGGCGATAAATTTCACAGGATGTTTTTGTCCTACCCCCATCTGCGATCACATACATGATGTTCTTTGTGTTACCTAGGTATAGCGCTAGGAGGTGACATCTGAAGGTAGGCTGAATTCACATTGGCAGTAAGGTTGCATTTGCTGCATTTACCCCTCACATTCCTCTCGCCAGGAACCAATACTGCTTGAAAAACTGCTAGGCCTGAAAAGCCCAGCACTTACCGCCTGTTACCAATCCCAGGTGCCCAGCAGTTATCACAGGTTAGCAATCCCAGGGGCCCAGCAGTTATCACAGGTTAGCAATCCCAGGAGCCCAGCAGTTATCACAGGTTAGCAATCCCAGGTGCCCAGCAGTTATCACAGGTTAGCAATCCCAGGGGCCCAGCAGTTATCAC
>NW_027324036.1:0-1249 GCF_032062135.1 Pyxicephalus adspersus | reverse complement strand
TATTTGTTAGCCTAATGTAAATAGTTTCATATTATCAGTGTGTATTAATGTTTTCTTAAATGATTTGCCTTTGTAGTTGACACATATTAGATGCAATGCCCCCAAATGCATGGAGAATAAATATAAGCAAAGGTAACACATGACAAAATTTTCTTTCAAGCAATTTTATTACACTCATTTGTTGGATATTTTCTTCTTTTTAATACCATTCAATCTAACGTTGATTGTACAATTAGTGTGTAATGTGTGTGGCAAGTTTATTATACACAGGTTGGATGTATTATCATCCTAAATGCTTATACACTTCTGCATACAAACTTTGTACATGAAGGAGACAAGCAGTATATGGTTATATATAAATGTGTGGTATAATTTAGAGGAATGAGGTGTTTTGTGCAATACAGAGGTATGAGACACTGGGCCTGATTTAATAAAGCTCTCCAAGGCTGAAGGAGATACACTTTCATCAGGGAACGTGGGTGATCCAGCAAACCTGGAATTGATTTCTTATAAGTTGTTTGCTATTTGTTAGCAAATGTTTTCAATCTTGGACCAGATCTATTCCAGGTTTGCTGGATCACCCAGCTTCACTGATGAAAGAGTATCTTCTCCAGTCTTGCACAGCTTTAATAAATCAGGGCCATTGTGTGAAACAGAGAAGAATGTGGCACTGCATGCAATAGAAAAGCAGTGCTACAGGAGTCACAAGGCACTGTAAAACGAAGATGCATATGCTAGTGTGAGTGATAAAGAGGCATTAGGCACTATGTGTAATGGAGAGGCATGAACCTATACATTTGTGTCTGTTAGGTGTCAGATCTCACTGTTGATTCTTGCATTTCATGTCTTAGATATGCAGGAAATCAGTGTTAATGTACTTTCTATCAATGTGGTCTCATCTGCACTTCTTGTGTATGCAGGAAACACCACAAACATATACTGCATTTATATGTATGTTCATTGTAAGGCCTCTTTTGCCATGGAAAACTGCACAGTTGGGCGCCCCTAGGTGCAAAGCAAACTTATGCGCACCTGGGAGTGGCAAACACATTTACATATGATTGTATTTGCTGGCGGGTGCGGTTCTTCCTCTGGAGGAGAGAAAGGAATTGCATGGCCAAAAGCTATATGTCCCATTGTGGAACCATAGCGCAAATATTATTACTATTATTATTAATAAACAGGATTTATATAGCACCAACATATTACGCAGCGCTGTACATTAAATAGGGGTTGCAAATGACAGACG
>NW_027324035.1:0-1249 GCF_032062135.1 Pyxicephalus adspersus | reverse complement strand
TTACTGCTTCTCTAAATTCAACTTTATTATATCAGGCATTGTAAGTCAGAACTGTATGATGGGTGAGGAGAAGAAGCGGGTCCTGAAGGAGGGGTTTGGGAGTGGTTTTCGGATTCCATGTGCAATGCTTTTGGTGCCGCCAGTTCCCAAAAATTTGCGTTCCACGTTGGCAAACCCAGAGGTAGTGCGGGCAAAATTGTACAAGGAGGTAAGTTTAGGGCGCATGGCAGGCCGTTTGTAGAACCGCCGGCCAAGAGAATGGGTGGAGTCGGGTATGGTGTCTAATTTAGTGTTATTGGAGTTGTTCCCTATCGTTTTGTCAATGCAGCTGTGGGGTGGTAAGTTGGCAAACAGGCGGATTCGGGGCGGGTGTCGGTTGACACTCGTTGACCGGTTTCTTTTGCTCTGACGCATTGTTGCGGCATTTGGGAAGGGTATGAGTGTCAGAGTATGAAATTGTGTTGTTTAGGACTGCGTTCATCCTGGCATTTTATGGTGCATTCCGAATTGGGGAGCTGGTGAGTAAGTCCAAGTCAGGGGTTGGAGGGGTGCTGGTAAATGATGTTAGCTGGTCGGAGGACAAGGTGGTGGTGTATGTACGGCGCTCAAAAACAAATCAGGCAGGCAGGAGTTTTAAGGTGGAATTGGATGCTGTGGGGGTAGGGGTCTTCTCGGTTGGGACTTTGGGACAGATTTTGGAGTTGCGCCCTGCGAGGGGAGGCCCCTTGTTGATACATGGTTATGGGTCTGCATTGTCCAGGTATCAATTTTTGGCGATATTTAGGAAGTGTTTGTGGGCTGAGGGTTTGGCTGAAAAGGAATATGCTTTGCACTTATTCCGCATTGGTGCGGCTACTGAGGCAGCTAGATTGGGATTGGGTGAGGAGGTGATCAAAATGATTGGGAGGTGGGGGTCGGTGCGGTACCGACTGTATGTTAGGCCACATTTAAGTTGTGTTGTGGGGGAGTTGTTGTTGGATATGGGGATTTGTGCAAATTTAGTGGTATTGTCCATTTCTTTTAGGTGCTGCTTGGTGTTTAATATGAGTTTTAGGACATTAAAATGTCTGCTGGGGTGCTAGGCGAGCGGCAGTTCGACCTGAAAGACGGGAGCTGGGGATCTCCTGTGAGGAGGGGGTACTTTGGTGGAATGGGGTACCAGGAATGTTATGGAGTAGAGTGTTGCCAGAGATTATTGCGTTTTATAGGTTGGATAGACCACCTGATGTAGTTGTTATTCATGCAGGCG
>NW_027324034.1:0-1249 GCF_032062135.1 Pyxicephalus adspersus | reverse complement strand
AATTTTCTAAAACACATATTTTACAGACTTTGCCACTGGTTTGCATCTATTAGCGGTGCTGTCTGCCTCCTGTGTTCTTCCTTTAGTTGGGCAGTTTGTTGTCTATTAGATGCTTGGTGAAAAACCACACTGAAAACTGACAATGCCGCAGCTAACTGCCAAAATGGTGGCTTGGTGTTGTCAGCTTGCAGAAAAATGCAAAAAGACGTGCGTGCTGGCTGAATCCTCAAATGGAAAACTTTGCGACAAATTATTAAAAAAAATATTTGTCTAAGAAAAGGACAAGTAGTAAGGTATGGTGCAATTCATTCTGCAAAATCCTTTAAACAATAACATTATAGAAGAATATTTTATATTGTAGAATTTTCAATTATAAGCAACAAATTTACATTTCAATTATAGGCAGTAAAATAACACATCACACATTTCACTTCCACTCTCTTTTATATAGGGTTATTGGTGATCTAACAATGTTTGTGTATATCACAATAAAGCAATGCAAAGGACAATAAATACATGAAAGAATCCAAGACTTCAGATTGATGTCTGTCCAGATAATAATTGTCCATATGTAACCAGCAATATCATGTGTGCATGCTCTCCACAACAAAAGATACTTACCGTATATATGTGTATTGTACTCTTTCAAGTTATCATAACAGGTCCTATAATCTAACTTGTATTGATATTGGCCCCTTTACTAAATTACAAATATTCAAACATCATAGAAATATTCAAGTGTATCATCTTTACCAGATGTCAGATAAATGAGTGGGATAATATATTATAAATGATCAAATGTATTTATGTAAGTGTATTCTGTTGCAATCAAATTTAGAAATGGTAATTGTGAATATGTGACATGTAGCTTTCATAGGCTTGCATTTATTCATGCCATGGGGCACAGAGCATCAAAAAAGAAAAAGCTGCAAAGACATAATGCAGATGTTCTAAATTTGATTTTATTCTATCATATTATATAGACTTTCCTCAAACATCTGCAGTGGGGCAATATTGCCCTTCTTTTAGCTGTACTCTATCAAGATCCATTGACAAAGAGACTTGATATATATATTTATCAAATACAAAACAATTGCTTGCTTCCTAAACTCTAGTGGGAGAGAAATATATGGAGATATTAGTCTAAAAAAAAGGCAAACATTAATTTTAATATAATTTATTGTAAGTTTTTTTTTTTTGCAAACATACCGTATGTACCTTGGTGCCTTAAAACTAGGATACCAACCCC
>NW_027324033.1:0-1249 GCF_032062135.1 Pyxicephalus adspersus | reverse complement strand
ATCTTGGGTGGAGGGTGGTCTGGTGAAGGATTTAGTGATCCTGGAGTTGTTTCCGATAGTGTTGGCTATTGAATTGTGGGTGGAGGAGCTGGCCAACAAAAAAGTTATGTTTTAGTGCGATAATCTAGGGGTGGTGCAGGCGGTGAACAAATTTTCGGTTTCCTCAGTACCAGCGGTTAGGTTGATGCGGCATTTGGTGCTCCGTTGTATGCAACATATTTTTTTTGTCTTTGCACGATACATTCCAGGGGTGTACAATGTCATTGCTGATGCTTTGTCTCGTTTGCAGTGGGACAGGTTTCGCGTATTTGCACCAGGGGCGGAGCGATGCGGTTGCCTGTGTCCGGAGCAGTTATGGGACCTTGCATTGGGATCTTAGGAGGTTTGATTCTGCGGTCGGTGAGTGAGCGCACCTGGGTGGCGTACTCGGCAGTTTGGGGGAAATGGGAGGCTTTGTGTGAACAGCTGGGGGTTTTGGGTGGTGAAGCGGAAGTGGTACATGTTTTGTTATATTGGTTAGTTACAGAATTTTCGCGGGGTGTATCGGTGGCTGCGGTTAATAGGTTGTTAGCGGGGATGGCGTTTTGGTTTAAGTGGCAAGGAAGGCGGGATGTGACAAAGAATTTTATTGTGCGGCAGGCCTTGAAGGGCTACAGGAAAGGTCGCAGGGTTCAAGACAGAGGGAGACCGGTGTCCTTTGGGTTGTTACAGAATTTGGTGGGACAATTAGGGGTGATGTGTGACAGTGGTTTTGAGTGGGTTTTGTTTACAGCGGCATTTTGTTTAGCATTTTTTGGGGCCATGCGGATAGGGGAATTGGTGAGCCAGACGAGGTATGTGTCTGGGGGCGTTTTGACGGAGGATTTGGTGTGTTCGGGGGATGAGGTGAGTATGCTGCTTAGACGTTCTAAGACGGACCACAGCGGAAAAGGTCTTATGGTGAGGGTTTTTAGACTGGGTGAGGGGTCCAGGGTTTGCCCGGTGGAGGCGGTGGAGGCATTGCTGAAGGTGAGAGGGATGGGGGACGGTCCACTGTTGTTGCATGCGGATGGAACCTTTTTGTCAAGGTTTCAATTTATTGCAGTCTTAAAAAAATGTTTGGGATTGTTGGGTAAGGATGGGGAAGCCTTTTCTTCCCATTCCTTTCGGATTGTGGCTGCTACAGAGGCGGCTAGATGGGGTTTGGGGGAGGCGGCTATTAGACGGATTGGGAGGTGGGAGTCGAGTAGGTTCAAGTTGTATATTAGGC
>NW_027324032.1:0-1249 GCF_032062135.1 Pyxicephalus adspersus | reverse complement strand
TCTGTATTTTTTTTACAGAAATACAGAAATTTTTCTGTTTATTTTGATAGATAGCAAGTGATATCAAAATGAAATATCTGTATGTTTTTTGTACAGAAATGTTTCTGTTTATTTTCATAGATAGCAAGTGGTATCAGAATGAAATACCTGATTTTTTTTACAGAAATACAGAACTTTTTCTGTTTATTTTCATAGATAGCAAGTGGTATCATAATAAAATATCTGTATTTTTTACAGATATAAAGAAATGTTTGTTTATTTTGATAGATAACAAGTGGTATCAGAATTAAATATATGTATTTTTTTTTTTACAGAAATACAGAAATGTTTGTGTTTATTTTGATAGATAGCAAGTGGTGTCAGAATTAAATATCTGTATGTTTTACAGAAATTATTCTGTTTATTTTGATAGCAAGTGGTATCAGAAATAAATTTCTGTATTTTTTACAGAAATACAGAAAATTTCTTTTTATTTTGATAGATAGCAAGTGGTATCAGAATTAAATATCTGATTTTTTTTACAGAAATACAGAAATTTTTCTGTTAATTTTGATAGATAGCAAGTGGTATCAGAAGGAAATATCTGTATTTTTTACAGAAAGTTTTCTGTTTATTTTGATAGATAGCAAGTAGTATCAGAATGAAATATTTGTATTTTTTACAGAAAAACAGAAATGTTTATGTTTATTTTGATAGATAACAAGGGGTATCAGAATTAATTATCTGTATTTTTTTTTACAGAAGTACAGAAATGTTTTTGTTTATTTTAATAGATAGCAAATGGTATCAGAATGAAATATCTGTACTTTTCTTACAGAAATACGGAAATGTTTCTGTTTATTTTGATAGATAGCAAGTGGTATCAGACTTAACTAATTATCTGTATTTTTTTACAGAAGAACAGAAACTTTTCTGTTCATTTTGATGGATAGCAAGTGATATCAGAATGAAATATCTGAATATTTTTTACAAAAATACAGAAATGTTTCTGTTTATTTTTAAAGATAGCAACTGGTATCAGAATGAAATATCTGTATTTTTCTTACGGAAATACAGAAATGTTTCTGTTTATTTTGATAGATAGCAAGTGGTATCAGAATTAAATATTTTTTTTTACAAAAATACAGAAATTTTTCTGTTTATTTTCATAGATAGCAACTGGTATCAGAATGCAATATCCATATTTTTTTACAGAAATACAGAAATTTTTCTGTTTATTTTGATAGATAGCAAGTGGTATCAGAATTAA
>NW_027324031.1:0-1250 GCF_032062135.1 Pyxicephalus adspersus | reverse complement strand
CATATCTTTATAAGTATTAATAAGCATGACCTTAGCCTAGGGCAGCCTATTACTTTATGTGGAATAACGCAAAAGTTTTTTACATTTGGTCCTTAAGTATTTGAATGGGTCTTCCGGTTTTCTTGGCATGGAGAAGACATGATCTATTACATTCATTATTAAACTTAGATTATGAGAGTAGGTACAATCATTTAAATCAGTAGCCGATAAGACATAGGAAACCTTTGACTTCTTGTTAGGAGATGCTCATCTGTCTGGCGACTCTGTGCTGTGCACCATCGCAGTATGAAACACTGTTTATTCTGTCCAGCGATGTCATTTGCAGCAGCCACGAAAACTAAGAAGAACTAAGATAGCAGCAGCCCCTGCATTCCTTTAGACTTGCAGCCTGATGTATTTTTGGCATCCCCAGCACCACTCTGTGAGGCTGTGCACAGCTGAAGGGGATTTCAGGGGCAATTAGCTCCTGACTCAGTCCTGCACTGCCATTGGCTGCTGGGACTTTATAGCCTCTCTGCTCTCAATCACCAGTTCCTGTTGTAGCGTATAGCTGGGCTAATCTGTGCTGGAGATTTATCGTCTGATTTACTGTTGCTGACCTTGCCTGTTTCTGGCTTTGCCAGTTTATGCAGCCTGGACATGGGCCTTTGTTATACTAAAACAGGTAATAACTGAATATATCATCATTATCCTAATTTAATAAGATTTGTGTCTTATTCTATATATATACAATCTGCCATATTCAGTTAATATAAAATGAGATTGATGATGATATAAACTGCAATCAATCTAAAATCTTTTCCTAAAAATACACTTTAGTCGAGCATGAATTCATTTTATATATACAAACTCCTCCATGGCACACATTCTTCCTGCTGAATGAGCATTTTTTATATTTTATTCTGAATGGATTTCGTATTAACTATAAATCTAAAGGTTACAGCAGCAGGCGCCAACTGGTGGTCTGGGAAAAATTTGGTGATTCCTGGCTCCGGCCTCTGGAAAAAACCCCGCTGGGGGGGCGCACCGGCCAGAGCCACGGACCATGTTTCCCCGTACGTATTGCAGGCTCAGGCCCACAATGGGAGAGTGTGCGGGTTTTGGCAATATGACGTCACAATGGGGGGGGGAAGTTTCTTCCCCTTTGAGTGACACACGGCTCACCACGCATGTGCGGTCCGGAGCCGATAACTTTAGTGGTCTGATGGTCCTAACAGGTTTGCGACCACTGGGTTACAGGACATGTATGA
>NW_027324030.1:0-1250 GCF_032062135.1 Pyxicephalus adspersus | reverse complement strand
TTTTTTTATTTTAGGCTGTGGCTGCTTTTTAAAGAAAATCGGTTTATTTGAAATACATTCAATGTATTTTGCTGATATCCACTTAAAGCACAAGTAAACTGAACCAAAAAATCCATAGATCCATCCGGAGGTTCCGCATTTTCCCGGTATGTTCCTTCATCCCAATGCAGTGGAAGTGCTGGGCGCCGCCATCTTCTTCTCTTCTTTGGCCTTCTTCCTCCTTTTTCAAACATCACACCCTCTTGCAATGTACAGGCATGAGATCGGGTGACATGGGGAGTGTCTATCTCACTGCGCATGTGTGACATCTGCATTTTTCCCTCAATTGAAGAAAAGACTTCTTCTGCGCATGCCCGAGAACAAAAATCCCCTCCCCCAAAAAAGGTTGTCTACCTTTTTACAGTATGTAAGTTAAAAATTTTAGTTTAGGTCTGTTTTACCATTGATTGGGCTTTGATGTTTTAAACATTTCAGTGATCTAGATCCTTCAAGGATTACAAACTATAGTAACTTGGCAATAACCGACTCTTTTGGACATGCATTTATTTCTAGCATTTTAGAAATAAATAGAAGCTTTCTTTTGTGCCCTGTAGTGAGACAGCTGGATATAAATTTATTGATACAAGGAATACATTGTTGTTTGATTTATCATTATATCTCAAAACATTATCCTAAATGTTCTGTTTAGTCTTACATATTTGTACCAGCTCCTTTCCAGGACTGAAATCGCTTATTCTGATTTCACTGCATGCCGGGATGCTCTCACTATGTGCATTAGAAGCTGCAGCATGTCAGATAGAGCCGAACTTATTTTTTGCCTGTAGAACATCTAGAATCATATATCTCTGCCCCCCAAACCTGACTGTCCCTGGTCCGCCCCTTTATGTTCATTGGATTTCAGTTCTTTCAATCAAGAAGACTCAATATCACATGATCCCATTATCACAGCTTTCAGGCAGCTATATATAGCACCCTGTTGACACCTCCCACCAGCCATGATTTGCCTGCATTACAGAGAGAAGCACAATGAAAGTGACAGAAGTTCTAAAAAAGGTGTGCAATGAAATCAGATTTTCAGGTTTTATTTATTCATTTTTTTAACATAATATTGAAGTAGGATGCAAGGAACCAGGGATGGAAGGAGGAAGAATAAACTGCAGCTTTACGTTTCTGTAGAAATCATTAGATCCTGCTGAATTCAGAGGTTGCAATTATGAACAAACTGCTACGTAGGCAAAAGGTGCACTTTA
>NW_027324029.1:0-1250 GCF_032062135.1 Pyxicephalus adspersus | reverse complement strand
GTGGAGCAAACCTATTTGGAGCAAAAATAGTACGCAATGCAGATGAGCAAGCACCTACCAGCAACTAATTGTGAATTAAATTATTATTAAAAGGGGTAATCAATTACATATGTACATAAGGGAAAAGGGAATGTCTAGATACAGTGAGGGAAAGAAGTATTTGGTCCTCTGCTGATTTTGTACGTTTGCCATCTGACAAAGAAATGACCAGTCTATAATTGTAATGGTAATGGTAGGTTTATTGTAGGTGTGAGAGACAGAAAAACAAAATAACCCTCAAAGACCCAGTGCTCAAAAGTCAGAGCTTGATGTGCATTGTAATGAGAAATACGAATTTGATCTCCTATGAACCAGTCTGGAGATTCCGGGACCTTCACTTGCTTCTTCTTGAGCCACTCCTTTGTTGCCTTGGTCGTGTGTTTTGGGTCATCGTCATGCTGGAATACCCATCCACAACCCATTTTTAAAGCCCTGGTTGAGGGAAGGAGGTGCTCACTCAAGATTTGACAGTACATGGCCACGTCCATTGTCCCTTCGAAGTGGTGAAGGTGTCCTGTCCCTTTAGCAGAAAAACACCCTCAAAGCAAAATGTGTCCACCTCCATGTTTGACAGTGGGGATGGTGTCCTTGGGGTCACAGGCAGCATTCCCCCTCCTCCAAACATGGTGAGTTGAGTTGATGCCAAAGAGCTCAATTTTGGTCTCATCTGACCACAACAATTATGCCAATGTGGTTCCTATCTTTAAAAAGGAAGCAAAGTCATTACCTAGTAACTAGAGACCAGTAGGTTTAACTTTTATAGTTGGAAGTGTCCTAGAAAGTTTGATAAAGAACCACATAGAGGAGTTCCTGCTAGAAAATATTATTATAAGTGATAGCATAGATTCAAGAAAGACTGAAGTTGGCAAGTTGGTTAAACTTACCAGTCTATAGTTACTTGATAATGAGTTTGCTCCCTTTTGAAGGTACCACATTGGCCTTATGCCAATCAATTGGTACCATGCCAGTGATTAAAGAGTCTCTAAAAATTAGAAACAATAGCTTTGAAACAACAGCATTTAGCTCTTTGAGGACACATGGGTCCTGGTCTTTAATTTTATCCAACTGTTTGTTTATTTTATTCATATCAATTTTGAGCCATTGTGGCACGTTTAAGGCTTTGACATTGCAATTTGCATTTTGGACTTGAGCTCCGCCATTTTCTTTAGTGTAAAATGTTTAGCAACCACATTTTCTTTATCCCCAGTTAC
>NW_027324028.1:0-1251 GCF_032062135.1 Pyxicephalus adspersus | reverse complement strand
TTGTTTCCCCCGAAAATAAGACCTACCCCAAAAGTAAGCCCTAGCATCCTAATCATGCAAGGGTGAAATATAAGCCCTCCCCCAAAAGTATGCCCTATTGGCTTCTTCGGAGGGTGCGGTCACATGGTACACAGAGGGATACCAAGAGGAAGGAGAGAGAGCAGAAGATTTTCAAAGCACTGGAGCAAGAGGTGAAGAAATCGCAGGGTTAACCTACAGTACTCTATTGTGACACTACAACTAATAAGAGACTGGAGGATTTTCTTTTCAAAGGGTCCTTGCTAGTATTTCATTCATTAGCAGCAATGCATATCTATTGATTGATTTTTTTTTTTTTTTGCTTTTACTCAGATTTATATTAATTACTGTTTGTGGTCAACAAAGCTTTGGAAGTTTTGTTTCTGTGTCTGCATGTTGCTCAGTGAGTCATATGTTAATTGTCAGCACATTTTCTTGTTATGTTGCACTTGTTTGCTTATGAAGCTGTGTTTTTTTTTCATTAATCATTCTTATTCATGACTTCTTGTATATAACAGAAAAAAACTGTGATTTTGACAGGTCACATGTAACACAGAGGTATCTTTCTATAGCATTGTAATATTGGTTACAGGTTTTGTAATAGGTTGTTATACCATAGTACTTCATTGGCTACCGTTTTGACTTATTAAATGTTAAATATTCAAATATATATTCAGACACTTGAATAATAAGTGTGAATAATAAAAAAAAATAGGACGTCCCCTGAAAATAAGCCCTTATGCGATTTTCAGAGGTAAAATAAATTTAAGACCCTGCCTTATTTTCGGGGGACACACGGTAGCTACAGCATTCAAACTAAGCTACGGTAAGACTGATTTGATTTGGTCTATGCACAAGATGCACATCAACCCCCTTAGTAGTGGCTTTCAACTCAATTAAAATCTTTTTGACTACTTAGTTTCCAGGGCCATGTATAAAAAGGGATTCAAACCTTGCAATTTATTACATTTTCCATTATACTTGGATAAAAAAAATAAGTTTATTTAGGAAGTCAAACACCTCATTCATCATATATATATATCCATCCACAATATACATCCATCTATAGAAAATCATGTATTCAAATCAAGAGCTTTACAATGGTCACACTCAAATTAAACTATGACATAAGTATACAATGACATAACTAAATGTCTGCATTTTACTACAACAAAACCTAATGATTAATTTATTAGACCTATGCTAACTACTCTTGGACTTTATCACAGGAAA